>NC_092390.1:42066503-42369533 GCF_030028105.1 Mobula birostris
GGGTATAGATAAGGTAAATGGAAGCAGGCTTTTTCCACTGATGTTGGGTGAGACTGCTATTAGAGGTCATGGGTTAAGGTTGAAAGGTGAAAAATTTAAGGGGAACATGAGGGGAAACTTCTCCACAGCATGTTGTGAGGGTGTGAAACGAGCTGCTAGCACAAGTGGTGCAATCAAGCTCGATTTCAACATTTCAGAGAATTTAGATTGGTACATGGATAGTGGGGCTACGGAGGGCTACGGTCTTGGTGCAAGTCATTGGGAGTAGGCTTTTTAATTGGACTTGATGGGCTGAAGGGCTTGTTTCTGTGCTGTCCTTTTCTATGATATATGACTCTGAAGTTAATAGATAATCTCTTTATTGATCTTGATGAATTTTCTATCAAGTTTGTGGCAGTGGTGAAGAAACCCCAAAGAAGATTCCAGCCCCATATCTTGAAGTTGATTTTAAACCACTTTTCATTATCTTCAGCCTGTATAACACTTATGATTGTGTGGTTATCTTGGTATCATTGCAATTACTGTCTAAAGATATACACAGTATTTAGTCTAGGATATAACCTACAGAAGTGGGTAGCTTCAGAATGAACACACCACAGAAGCTTTCTGGGTGCAGAATATTGACAGCAGAGGTTTTTACTGCTGGCTATTTTACTATCTGGATATTCAGTGAGGAGCAGTCATAAAAATTAGGAGAGAAGGAGGCAATACAGTCCTTCAAACCACTCTGCCATTCATTAAGGCCGTGATTCTGCATTCTTGCCATCTCTCTCTAACCTTATGTCCCATTATTTATCAGGAATCTACCTGCATCTGCCTTAATAATATTCAAAGATGCTGCTTCCACACTTTTTGAAGAATTGATTCCCACAAACACATAACTTCCTGAGAGGAAACAAAAGGCTTTATCTCTGCCGAAAGTGAGTAGTCCCTATTTTCAAACAGTGACCCTCGTTGCAGAATTTCCCATGATGAAACATCTGCTCTTTCAAGACCTTCCAGATGTCGCTTCTCACACTCTGATGGAGACATAGAGAGAGAAGCTTGCAATTTAACAAACCTTGCACACTCATGATGCTTTCTAACCTCTAGTCAAGGAGAAGGAGGCAACGTCACGGAGTCACACAGCATAGACGCCCTTTGACCCACTAAGTCTAAACCAACCAACAAGCACCCATTTAAACCAAGCCTACACTAATCCCATTTAATTCTCCCCACATTCCATCAGTTCCACTCAGATTCAACAGGCAATTTACAATGGCCTACCAGTCCTTTCTCTCTGAGGAGAATTTCTGTGACAGAAATGAATTGCATACTGCAAAATGTAGCATGGATTCCTCATAAGCACCTAGAATGATTCGAGACTACGAAATTCAGACCGGTAGTGATCTTGACCTCTGAGAGAAAAGCAATCTAAGATGAGGGCGTGTGGCTGGAACTCAATAAAAGGGTGAAGGTTCATTGACTTTGAAACCCCTGGCCTACAGACAATCAAAGGCAGACACCTAGTTGAAGAAAGACTCTGGAGATTAAACTAGCAAGACACTGGCAAGATTTCTCTCTCCCTCCTCCATTGACCTTATGTATAGCCCTGTTCTTTGTGCTCCTGTAACAGCTGAAAGAGCAGTGGGACCAATATTATGGCTCCCATTTTTCAGCAAAAATAACAGAAACTTGAGCTAAGTAACACACACAAAATGCTGGAGGAACTCAGCAGGCCAGGCAGCACCGAAGGAAAACAGCGCAGTCGATGTTTTGGGCCAAGTATCTTCAGCAGGAACTTGAGCTTTAGTGGACAATTGTTGTCTTCAGTTCTGTGTCACTCAATGAGATCTCCTCCAAATGAGTCTGCAGGTAATTAATAATTATATGAAACAATCCCTGCGGTTCAGATGTGTTTTTCTATATATGGCCCACACTGAGTATTACTTGAAGGTTGCTCTTCGGGCTCGTGTTACAGCCAGGTGGAGTAGAGGCGATTGGGAAATTTCATTCTCAATTAAGCTTGGTATTATTATATTTATTATTATATTACATTGTATTATTCTCAATAGTGTATGTGTCTGATATCATGCACAAACTTTAAATGTAACTATCCGCTACTCAATGCAGTTTTGTGAAAAAGTCATCTGTATTTTTTATTTGAATAAGTTGCTGAAGTTATTATTTCATGTGTTCTTTAAAGAAAAACTGTCTTCCAAGAAAATTTAATTTATTTTTCGCACAATAGTATTTTTTTTTGTTGTTGGTCATTTGCCTCCATTTGATTGGCTGGCAGGATGTTGACAATAATATTCCGCATTTGCAGATGAATGAATCAATTTCACAGAGGACAATTAAACTATGATCACCATGTGCTTCATATTAATGGGTATTAAGAGCAGAACAGCATGCAACCAACATCTAAATGAAGCATTATGTACTTGTTATTTATTTATTGAGATAGAGCATTGAGATAAAGGCCTTTCCAGCCCTTTGAGCCACACTGCCCAGCAGCCCACCTATTTAACCCGAGTCTAATCAGGGGAGACATGGTTGTTGTGATGTGTTGAGTGTGGTAGTGTAGTGGGTAGTGTTTGCTGCTCTCATTTTCAGCTTACACCGCTGGGTAGCAGCCTTGCGAAAAGGAGAGCTGAATGTGTAAGTCTCTCCCTGCCAGTACACAGCCTCTCCAACAGCAAGCCTTATGTAGTGCCTCCATGCTGGTGTCACACGGAAACTGAGCTCCTTTCGGACTCAGGCTGAACTGTAAAGGACGGAGGAGATCTGGCCCCTGCACACATAGCATGCAGGCCCACCGGTGTGTGGACTTGCCCTGGTGCTCGTAAACCCCAACTATAGGTAAATAGACCCACTGCCTTGTGGGCAATCTCGGGAGAGACAAAGGCTACGGGAGTAAACCCAGACAGCAAATCCGGAGTGGCGCTCCTAAGGTGGCTGGATGTCATTGAACATCCTTCTGGCAGCTCCTGCAGCCAAGCTGGTGCCAAAACATCACTTCATAAGCTTTCCTTTGGACTGCACTAGTGAGGCCGAGAGGGGGATCTTGACTCTGGCTTGTGATGATGATGATCTGTCTATTGCCCTTTGAGGAAAGATGGATTGCCAACCACAATCATGAGAGAACTTACAATGACCAATTAACCTACTGATTTGTATGTCTTTGGACTATGGGAGGAAACCAGAGCACCCGGAGGAAACCCACATGGAGAACTTAAACTCCTTACAGGCAGCATAGGGAATTGAACCTGGGTCACTGCTACTGTAATGTGTTGTGCTAACCACCATGCTACCATGCAGCCAGTTACAACTACAGAAAAATTACAGTTCTAATCATATTCAGTGAGCAATTTTACACTAAAACTCAAAGTGCAGAAAAATATCTGCCACACAACTGGATATCTAGGCTAATATGTTTATATAATAAATACATGAAAATGAATTTATACATACCAACAAGATTTACAATTTATTCCAATAATATTGTACTTCATAACATCACTGTTATAAGATCTGCTAAAGGTCAATCCCTTATTCTGGGAACGGGGTTCAAAACTTCTTAAATTTTTACTTCCTTCGATGGCTTTTTCGTGATCGCTAATTTGATGTTATTTGCAATTAAATGCAGTTTTGTTACATACTGGTTTCTTCTGCTATGGCTCATTGTGAATCAGATGGATGCTCTTTTAAGAAATATTCCGACTGTCACATGATAATGTTATTTAAAGAAATTTTCCTCCATGATTATATACTGGAAAGTCAATTGTAAAGATAGAACAACAATGCAGGAGTGGTGCAGGGAAGTAGCACATGGTGTGTGTGTATGTGTATGTATATACACACCACACACACACACACACACCATGAGACTTTAAATGTGTATCTCCTGAGATATGGCTGTTTTATTAGATACACTTGTACACCTCGTTAATGAAAGTATCTAATCAGCCAATCACGTGGCAGTAACTCAAAGCATAAAAGCATGCAGACGTAGTCAAGAGGATTAGTTGTTGCTCAAACCAAACACCAGAATGGGGAAGAAATGTGATGCAAGTGACTTTGCCTGTGGAATAATTGTTGGTGCTAGACCGGGTGGTTTGAGTATCTGAGAAACTGCTGATCTCCTGGGATTTTCACACACAACAATCTCTAGAACTGTACAAAAAAAAAAAAAAACCAGAATATCCAGTACACAACTGTGCTGTGGGCAAAAGTGCCTTGTTAATGAGAGAGATCAGAGACAAGTGGTCAAACTGCTTCAAGTTGACAGGAAGGAGGTAGTAAATGGCGTTACAACCGTCATGTGCAGAAGAGCATCTCTGAACACACAACACTTCAAACCTTGATATGGATGGGCTACAGTAGCAGAAGACCACATTGGGTTCTATTCTAGTACCCAATAAAGTGGCCACTGAGTGTGTGTACATACACAGTCAGGGGTTGCTGGGGTAGTGTGGCTTGAAGGGCTAGAGGGGCCTACTCCACACTGTATCACTAAATAAAATAAATTTTAAAAGAGAAAAAAAATACTCAACAATTCGCTTGTGATGCAAACAAAGCATAGACTGCCCATGGTAGGGTTGCTGGACTTACCAGTAAAATGTAAAAACAAACTCAGAAAACAGATGCGTATTTCTTGTAACACCATAGGTTTCATTACCACGTTGCCATGGATTAAGGGTTATAGTTATGAAGGGAGACTTTAGAAACCTGGACTTTTCCCACTAGAGTTGAAAAGGTTAAGGACCAATTTATTGGAGAGATTGAAGAATATGAGGGGTTATGATAGGATAAATTCATGATCAAACAAAACTCAATCTTACATGGACCATAGTGAATGGGGCTAGCTAATGTACTGCATTGATTCTATTCTGCACCCTACTAATGAACTGGAAAGTTTAATCTTTTTGGATTACAGCCATATATTCAAGTATTCTATCTTCTAGTGGAGAATGAGGAGTCAGTTTCCTGTCTGAGTGAATAACCTGTTCAAAGATTATTTCTATGTTGCTTGGCTATCAAACTATATATTTCTATTTCACTAAATATGACAATGTTTTAATACAAACATTGCACAACAGTATAGTTGAATTGAAGATCTCTTTGTGGTATTTCATTAAAAAATGACACAGATATTTTATAAATTGATTTACAATGAGAAAATGGGGAATGTAAAACTTCAATAGAAAGCAAGATTAGCAGGCAATCTATTTCTCATGGTCACAAATATTCTTTATCACTGAAGTTCTTTTAGATTAAGGCAGACCCTTACATAACAGAAGTAATTTATTATTTTTTTTTTAAAGTACCAGAAATGGCTTTTAAATCCTTATGGTCACAGATAAAATTACTTTTCATTCACAAGCAATTTAGTTGATTCACTTCAAAATAATTGAATGTATGAATAATTTTGTTATCAGTGTTGCAATGAGTATGTGTGCATATCCGAGGAATGAAAGCAGCAATGAATGAGTTAATTAAGCAGCAATTACTTTGTTAAGCAATGAGCCAAATCTGCCAGCTGTAAAAAGCTTTAGGTAGGGCATCACACTTAATCTAGTGCCAAATGCAATGTCAACATCAATAAATACATTAATACTGGTCCGGTAACAAATGGTATCTGATGGTATTTCAAAGCTTACCTTTAAAATCAAATTGATAGGTACTTTTCAAAGACTCATGAAGAAAGTAAAGATTTCCTAAAGCCTGAAAAAGAAACAAAGGTTTAGAGGTTAAGTTTTATTTAACTCTGATGTATGTAATATTGTAAAAAATAAAACAATAAAAACATTTTCATGAAATCATCATGTGGCAATGTCTAAAAGATATTTTCTGCAATAAAGCTGAGGACACACAACATTAGAGCACTGCAAAGCAGTCATGATGAGAATGGTGATATTGCAACATATTGGCATTCATGCTTTCACAGTTGCTTAGTCACATCACAACTACCAGTGAGCACACAATTACAGTGAATCTAACATCATTAGAGCTAGTGGGCATCTTGTTTAATCTGTCTGCCTTGGCACATTGATTTTGTGTTTCACTGTCTATTCTCAGTTTGCTGTGCCACTCCAAACCCACAATCAAATCTCTTAGTTCACTCCACTGTACCCGTACTCTGTTTATTTGCCACACCCCTGAATTCTTGTTCCTTCCTGGACCTGGCAGGCTCATTAAAAGAAACGTTGAAGAGACTATAAACTCTAGCTAAGCAACTGCACAATCTCACCATGGGTGAGATAATATTTCAGCTCCCTAACACAGCTTAAAACTATGCAAAAAGACTCATTCTCCACTCTCGGCATAAACAGCTCAACAGGGACTAAGTTCACGGCATATCTAGTGACCTTATTGGGAAACATGGAGAAGACACGAAGTTGATCTAGTGTGATGAATTGGGACCAACGCTTGGGCTTTCTCCAGCTGCTCCGGTAGCAGATCTGGGAACTCAGTCTGGTTCGGAATGCTGATGGCTTGATTCTATTGTTTGCATGATTTGTATTTTTTTCTCTCTTTCTCTGTGCAGTGGTTTTTGGCCTTTCTTTTTCTTTTAAATTGGGATATTTGGGTTTCTTGCTTTATGACTGCCTATAAGCAGACAAATCTCAAGGTGTATAATTTATACGGTCTTTGATAATAAATATGTTTTGAATTTTTCCAATTAGCAAATCACTTCTACCGTATAAAATTTTAAGTCTGAGTTTCTGTCTCAAATTTAATTCTATAATAAATGTGCATCATGCCTTCTTGTTTGTGCCATGTTACAACGTCATTATCATGAGCCATGCTTTCAGTCACACTTGCACAAAGCGATCTCAGAAACAATGTTTCCTCTAAGCTTCACTGAAATACTCCTGCGCACTCAGCCTTTGTTGCCACGCAGCTGGAATGTTCGTTTCTAAAATGTTCATATAATTTTGAAATTATGATAATAAAATTGTGAAATACTTCGTAATTAACCATGTGTTGATGAGTATAATCCATAAAATTTCTAAATAATAAACATACAACAATCTTTACTTTGACAGTGTTTGAAGTTACAACACTGTTGGAAGTTGTAACAATAAACACAGAAAGGAAGTCCACAGCTCACTGTTAATAAACTGCCAGCCTGCTGAATGCAACATGAAAGATTTTCTTTGTTGTACTGTATTTTATTACTTTAAAATCAAATGTGTGATTTTTCAATTTTCATTCAAAATATTTATGTGTACATGTTACAAAAAAAAACAATTAAAGTGCTACGCAGCTTTCAGTCCATGTAAAAGTTTCCTGCTCAGAGCAATGGCTGGTTCGCGCAGCTGTAAAAAAATTTAGAGGGGATATTGCTCAGAATCACTGTTCCCACATTGGTAATACATCATAACTGAGGAGGTAGGCAGGCAGCAAGTAGGAATAAAAAATAAAAACCAACATGTTTAACATGCTACAAATCACAAATAGACAGGTAGAAAGATTTATATTTCAGTGATGAAACCATTTCAAGAACTTGCTAAATTGTTTTGGATTCTCAAAATTCAACTTGGCGCCTCTGACAGGAACTTGCACTATTTGATCGTGCTTTATTATATTTCCGCCATGATATTTTTCTTCAATAGTTGCTACCCATTTCATTCACGCCAAGTTTTCTAAACCAAAAGACAAGTGGTGAAGTCTTGCTACTTGCTACTGTGTCTTTCTACAAGAGAGAAAAATCCTGTAAAGATAGTTTGTAATATGTTTCAAATGGGTATTGAAGCTGCATCACAAACAAGAGAAAATCTGCAGATGCTGGAAATCCAAGCAACATACACAAAATGCTGGGGGAACTCCAGGCCAGGCAGCACTATGAAAAAGAGTAAACAGTCGACGTTTCGAGCTGAGACCCTTCACTGAAGCTGCCTGTTGCTTGTACTGAAAAGTTATACAGTGTGATCAAATGAACAAATGTTGGCATCGCATTTAATGTACTAAGTTACCTAATTACCTATAATGAATAAAGAGAGGTAACTTTAAAAATTACAATAGGATGAATTTGGAGATTAAAAGTGGATTCTTGTTTTTTAGATGATACTGACACTGACATTTGTAGCAAGTACACCCATGGAAGTACGCTGCATAGGAGCCCACGATTCCAATCATGGCACAGTACAGTACTTTAGCTAACTCACACTCTCAAACTTGTGTTGCCTTCACATTGAATTAGGGTTTCTGCCCGGCCTGTCAATTCACTAAATAGTTCACAGTGCATTGGCACCAGACTCCTTTTGTACGCTCTGCAATGAGCTTTTTTTTCCTGAGCTATCTGCAGCACAATTTGTTTGTGATCTTTGGTGAGATTAGAACTATCTTTCCGCCTGCTCTTGCTGCAACTACCCAAGTCCACTGACTCACTATACACGTATCCTAATGGGATAGGGTCAGAGCTGTTGGCTGAGAGTGTTAAATTAAGGGACATTGTGATCAGGCCCTGTGATTTCAGTCCCTCAGGATGACTCGAGATCATTCTTCAACAAGGTGAACTCACAGAAAACATCCAGCCCAGATGGGGTACCTGGCCGAGTACTAAAGACCTGTATTGATCAATTGGCTGGAGTGTTCCCCGATATCTTTAACTTCTTGGTTCGGCAGTCTGAGGTACCCAGCTAAATCAAGCAGGCTTCAATTATACTAATGCCCAAGCTAGACATAAGACAAGACAAAGGAGCAGAAGTCGGCCATTCAGCCCATCGAGTCTGCTCCGCCATTTTATCATGAGCTGATCCATTCTCCCATTTAGTCCCACTCCCCTGCCTTCTCACCATAACCTTTGATGCCCTGGCTACTCAGATACCTATCAATCTCTACCTTAAATACACCCAATGACTTGGCCTCCACTGCCGCCCGTGGCAACAAATTCCATAGATTCACCACCCTCTGGCTGAAAAAATTTCTTCACACCACTGTTCTGAAAGGGCACCCTTCAATCCTTAAGTCATGCCCTCTCGTACTAGACTCCCCCACCATGGGAAACAACTTTGCCACATCCACTCTGTCCATGCCTTTCAATATTCAAAATGTTTCTATGAGATCCCCCCTCATTCTTCTAAGCTCCAAGGAGTACAGTCCAAGAGCGGACAAACATTCCTCATATGTTAACTCTCTCATTCCCAGAATCATTCTAGTGAATCTTCTTTGAATCCTCTCCAATGTCAGCACATCCTTTCTTAAATAAGGAGCCCAAAACTGCCCACAGTACTCCCAGTGAGGTCTCACCAGCACCTTATAGAGCCTCAACATCACATCCCTGCTCCTATATTCTATTCCTCTAGAAATGAATGCCAACATTGCATTCGCCTTCTTCACCGTCGACTCAGCCTGGAGGTTAACCTTAAGGGGACTCCCAAGTCCCATTGCATCTCAGAACTTTGAATTCTCTCCCCATTTAAATAATAGTCTGCCCGTTTATTTCTTCTACCAAAGTGCATAACCATACACTTTCCAACACTGTATTTCATTTGCCACTTCTTTGACCATTCTTCCAATCTATCCAAGTCTCTCTGCAGACTCTGTTTCCTCAGCACTACCAGTCTCTCCACCTATCTTTGTATCATCAGCAAACTTAGCCACAAAGCTATCTATTCCATAATACAAATCATTGATGTACAAATAGTGGCCACGTGGCCAAGTGGTTAAGGCATTGGACTAGCAACCTGAAGGCCCCAGCCGAGGCAACATGTTGTGTCCTTGAGCAAGGCACTTAACCACACATTGCTCTGTGATGACACCGGTGCCAAGCTGTATGGGTCCTAATGCCCTTCCCTTGGACAACATTGGTGTCGTGGAGAGGGGAGACTTGCAGCATGGGCAACTGCTGGTATTCCATACAACCTTGCCCAGACCTGCGCTCTGGAGAGTGAAGACTTTCCAGGCGCAGATTCATGGTCTCGCAAGGCTAACAGATGCCTAAATGAATGATGTACAAAGTAAAAAGAAGCGACCCCAACACGGACCCCTGTGGAACACCACCAGTAACTGGCAGCTAACCAGAATGGGATCCCTTTACTCCCACTCTATGATTCCTGCCAATCAGCCAACGCTCTATCCACGTATGTAACTTTCCCGTAATTCCATGGGCTCTTATCTTGTTTAGCAGCCTCATGTGCGGCATCTTGTCAAAGGCCTTCTGAAAATCCAAATGCACAACATCCACTGCATCTCACTTGTCTAGCCTACTTGTAATTTCCTCAAAAAATTGCAATAGGTTTGTCAGGCAGGATTTTTCTTTAAGGAAACCATGCTGAGTTCTGCCTATCTTGTCATATGTCTCCAAGTACTCTGTAACCTCATCCTTGACAATCGACTCCAACAACTTCCCAACCATCGATATCAAGCTAACAGGTCTATAATTTCCTTTTTGTTTCCTTGTCCGCTTCTTAAATAGTGGAGTGGATGATGGGGTGGTAAATTGGATTAGTAAGTATGCAGATGATACTAAGATAGGAGGCGTTGTGGATAATGAAGTCGGTTTTCAAAGCTTGCAGAGAGATTTAGGCCAGTTAGAAGAGTGGGCTGAAAGATGGCAGATGGAGTTTAATGCTGAAAAATGTGAGGTGCTACATTTTGGTAGGACTAATCAAAATAGGACATACATGGTAAATGGTAGGGCATTGAAGAATGCTGTAGAACAGAGGGATCTAGGAATAATGGTGCATAGTTCCCCAAAGGTGGAATCTCATGTGGATAGGGTGGTGAAGAAAGCTTTTGGTATGCTGACCTTTATTAATCAGAGCATTGAGTATAGGAGTTGGGATGTAATGTTGAAATTGTACAAGGCATTGGTAAGGCCAAATTTGAAGTACTGTGTACAGTTCTGGTCACCGAATTATAGGAAAGATGTCAATAATATTGAGAGAGTACAGAGGAGATTTACTAAAATGTTGCCTGAGTTTCATCTCCTAAGTTACAGAGAAAGGTTGAACAGGTTAGGTCTTTATTCCTTGGAGCGTAGCAGGTTGAGGGGGTACTTGATAGAGGTGCTTAAAATTATGAGGGGGATTGATAGAATTGACGTGGATAGGCTTTTTCCATTGAGAATGGGGGAGATTCAAACAAGAGGACATGAGTTGAGAGTTAAAAGGCAAAAATTTACGGGTAACATGAGGGGGAACTTCTTTACTCAGAGAGTGGTAGCTGTGTGGAACGAGCTTCCAGCAGAAGTGGTTGAGGCAGGTTCGATAGATAGGATGGATGGTTGGATAGATATATGGACAGGAAAGGAATGCAGGGTTATGGTCCGAGTGCAGGTCGGTGGGACTAGGTGAGAGAAAGAGTTTGGCACAGACTAAAAGGGCCAAGATGGCCTGTTTCCATGCTGTAATTGTTATATGGTTATATGGTTATATTTGCAATCTTCCAGTCCTCCGGAACCATGCCAGAATCTATTGACTTTTGAAAGATTATTGCTAATGCCTCCGCAATCTCCACAGCTACTTCCTTCAGAACACAAGGGTGTGTACCATCTGGTCTGGGAGGTTTATCTACCCTTAGACTATTCAGCTTCCTGAGTACTTTCCCTGTCGTAATTGTGACTGTGCACACTTCTCTTCCCTGACACCCTTGAGTGTCCGGTATACTACTGATGTCTTCCTCAGTGAACCAGAAGGGATAACTTCACTCAACTTCACTCATACATCACTGAACTGTGTCCACAACTTATAGACTCACTTTCAATGACTCTTCATCTCATGCTTTCAATACGTATTGCTTATTTTTTATTATTACTATAATTATTTCTTTTTTTCTTCTTTCTTTTTGTATTTGCAGTTTGGTGCCTTTTGCATATTGGTTATTCTGCGTCCTGTTGGGTGCGATCTTTCATTTACTTGTATATACTGTGAATTCCCGCAAGAAAAGGAATCTCAGGGTTGTAAATTGGGAGTTAGAAAGGCTCGAAATGTCGTTCAGGGCACACACATCGAGAATCATAGAACACCACTACACAGAAATAGACCCTTTGACCCATCTAATCCATGCTGCCTAGTCCCATCAAACCATATCTGGACTATAGCCCTCTGTACCCCTCCCATCCAGGTACTCATCCAGACTTCGCTTAAATATTGCAATTGAACCCACATCTACCAGTTCTGCAAACAGCTTGTTCCAGACATGCACTACGCTCTGAGATTCCCCTCGGGTTCCCCTTTAACATTTCACCTTACACTCTTAACCTACAACCTCTAGTTCTAGGAAAAAGCCCGCTTATATTTATTGTGTCAATATCCCTCAAAATTTGATATACTTCTATTCAAATATCCCCTCATTCACCTATGCTGCAAGGAATAAAGTCCTAATCTTTCCCTATAGATCAGGCACTCAAGTCCTGGCAACATCTTTATATAGTTTTTCTGTACTCTTTTCAATGTTATTCATATCTTTTCTATAAGTAAGGGACAGAACTACACACAATAGTCAAAATTTGGCCTTAAACATCAAAAACAACTTCAACATAACATCCCATCTCCTGTACTCAGTACTCTGATTTATGAAAAGCTCACTTTATGACACTATCTATCTGTGAAACTACTTTCAATGAATTATAGATCTGTAATCTCCGATCTCTTTGTTCTGCCACACTCTTCCGTGCCTACCATTCACTGTGTAAGTCCTACCCTGGTTTATGCTCCCATAGTGCAATACCTCTACTTGCCCCGATTAATTTCCATCTGCCATTTTTCAGCCCATTTTTCCAACTCTTCTAGATCACACTGCAAGCTTTGATAGCCTTTCTCGCTGTCCACTATGCCCCTAAAGCTGGTATCATCTACAAATATGCTAATCCAGTTTACCATATTATCATCCAAATCATTAACATAAATGACAAACAACAACGGACTCAACACCGATCCCTGTGGCACACCACTAGTCACAGGCCTCCGGTCAGAGAGAGACAACCATCTACTACCATATTCTGGCTTCTCCCACTAAGCCAATGTTGAATCTAATTTACGACTTCATTCTAAATACCAATCGACTGAACCTTCTGGAACAGCCTCCCATGTGGGACTTTATCAATGCCCTTCCTAAAGTCCATGAAGACAAAATCCACTGCCTTTTTTTCATCAGCTTTCCTGGTGACCGCCTAAAAAAAAGTCTCTAAGTTTGGTTTGACACAA
The DNA here is from genome assembly GCF_030028105.1 of Mobula birostris. Lineage (NCBI taxonomy): Eukaryota > Metazoa > Chordata > Chondrichthyes > Myliobatiformes > Myliobatidae > Mobula > Mobula birostris. Next base: position 42,079,640 of record NC_092390.1, read on the forward strand.
CCTACCTTGCACAAAGCCATGTTGACAGTCCGTAATCAGGTCCTGGTCTTTCCAAATCCTGCCCCTTAGAATACCTTTCAATAACTTGCCCACTACTGATGTCAGACTCAGTGGCCTATGATTTCCTGGCTTACTCTAAGAGCCTTTCTTGAACAAAGGAACAACATTAGCTCTCCTCCAGTCCTTTGGCATTTCACCCATGCCTAAGGATCTTTTAAATACCTCTGCCATGATCTCTGCAATTTCTGCACTACCTTCCCACAAGGTCCAAGGGGAGACCTTGTCAAGTCCTGAGGACCTATCCACCTTAATGTGCCTCAAGATAGCAAAGCACCTGCTCTTCTGTAATCTGGATATGGCCCATGACCTCACTATTGTTCTGCCTCAGTTCTATTCTCTCCATGTCCATCTCTTGAGTAAATACTGATGCAGAGAAAAAAAAAATCCATTTAGGATTTCCCCCATCTATTTCGGCTCCATGCATAGATGACCACGCTGATCTTCACATGAACTAAGTTTGTCCTTTACCTTTTTGGTTCTGTTTACATCTGTAGAAGCCCAAGGGATTTTCCTTCAACTTGTCTGCCAGAGAAACTTCATGCCACCTTTCAGCCTTCCTGTCTTTCCTCATAATTGTTTTCTTGCATTTCATATTGTCTTCAAGCACCTCATTTGTTCCTTGCTGCCTATACCCAGTATGGACCTCCTTCTTCTTTTTAACCAAGGCTTCAATACCCCCCGCCCCCAATAAACTTGTTAGTCTTGCTTTTCATTCTGACAGGAACAAACACAGTTTGTTCAGTGTTTTGGAAAATGAATCGAAGGCTTCCTTTACTATCAGACCCTTTTTTTGAAAATTCATTCTGAGCTGAGTTCTGTGATCAGTGAACTCTTGGTTAGCAAACTGAGCAGCAGCAGACTGGCCTCCCATTATAACTGTCTACTGCCTGCCATGTCTAATGACTGTTCTCTTTTCCACTTCTGCTGAAAGTTAAGATCAGTTCTGACAGAGGTTCTTCCACCTGAAATGATGATTGTTTCTCCCTGCAAAAATGCTGTGTGCCATGCTGAGAAATTCCACCTTTTTTTTTCTGCATAGGTTATGGTCAGCTCAGGACAGAAAAAACAATTGACCACTGATTTTTCATGGTGCATCCTGTGAAAAGACCAAGTGTTTGGTGACATAGCTAAAAATGGTGACTGTTTTTTTTTCTTTTAAAACAGCGATTTGTATATCAGTTCTGGTGTTGAGACTTCAGTTTTAATCTTAACAGAAGATTAATGATGTCTTTCCTGGTAATGTATTGTTTAAATGTCTACAGGGAAATATGTCACGATGGGTATGGCAATGTTGGTACCTATGTGCGGAAGACAGACAGACTCTGATGTAGGGGTGGCAAACCAAGTCTATTCATAAGAATTCCAACAGAACATCAGTGGCTCAGCTGAACCACACCACGAGACACAATATTCTCAAACTAGGACACAGCAATTAGAGCTAAATCTATTTAAATAATACAAGTAACACAGAATCCCCATCAAAATAAAATTAGCAAATTTTAACAGAATGCACCAAGAGACCACATTATGAAGACTGAATCGCTCAACAAAAAACACAAGGAATGCTTAATGATAATGAAGTCTCATTAAACAACAATTAACCAGTTCAGATGTTCTAAAAGCCCTGGAACCCAACACTCTCAGGCACTGCACACAAACCCGAACAGCTCATTACAAATAGCTCATGGCTCAACAAATGGATACTGCGACAACATTAAAAGTCACTTCCTTTGGAACTGAATCAACACATTCTGCTTTTCCCTGTAAGGTAATTTTATTTATACCTTATGAAAATAGTGCACATGTACAAAGAAACATCCCTATAGGTTGGCATAGCATATGACAGGTCTTTAGAATAAATTCAGAGAGTAGAAATCTCATTATCTTATACTTTTAATAGTCTTCTGTTTTAGAATTAGAAGTCAAATGTATTTTTATTTATGGAATTCTTGCCAAAAGGTATGTACACTATTTTTAGGGCATTGCCTTGACCTTGTTAATACTTATGATCAGGACTGACATGGTTGACTATCTAACAACAACTTCTATGCTCTGGCTTTCAGATCAGATACTCACCAGTTGACTGATGGACCAACAGTCTGCACCGTGACAACAAATATGTTTACGTATCCTTGTAATCTCCTCACCACTTCAAAATCACAAATGTGATGTCTTAAGTAAAATCTGTTCTCATTAATTCTACATTAAAGAAAAATATCTGGAGAAAAGATTCCAAGAGTAAAATGCTGCAGATCTCAATAGATTGTTATTATTTTGTTAAGCAAAGATTTATTTAAGGAAAGCTAACTTGATCGATGCACTTTCATTGATAGGGAATTGTAACTGAGACTAATACACAAAAGAAAACAATCTGAAATGTGAAAGCACAACCAGGATTTCTTTATCTGTGTTGAATTCTAAAAACCAACAGACAAAATATTGATTTATTTCACAAGAATGACATTTAATGGGTATCTCTTAATCTTTCTGGGAATATAAAACAAATGGTAAGAAAAGTAAAATTTTGGGGAAAAAATTGGACTGTTGAAGATGCAACTGAAGAGGAAGAGATTTAATTGACATATTTTCAATGATCACATTCACTAGGAAGACATTAACGCAGCCAGAGTTCTGTCTCAGTAACCACTGCATTATTTATGAGTACCCACACATCTTGAGATTAAACATTTACTGATTTGTCAAAAGCCCAAACATGAGGTCCTGCCCATCTCCTTGACATATTAGCTCATCCACTGCAACAATACCATCATACATTTAATTGATGAGTATTTCTTATTGTGACCCAACCACTTTGTACTGAGCTTACTGAAAGTGGCAAATAAAGAAAACCATGAGAGGCAGCCTGTCAAATTACTCAAGGTGAACAACTTCTAAGACAAGGACAGTTCCATCTATGTGGTAACGTTATTTTGATGTTGAGAAAAATTCATTTTGTGATCAGAAATAGCAAAGTTTAAAAAACAAAATCCATTGTTTATCACTTGCGTATCATAGTAGTTTCATGAAATAGAGTCCCAAGCCAAAATGTAAGAGGGTAGGTAGGTGTTAGATCCTTCGAACCAAGAGTGAAGAAACAATAAGGTGCACGAGGCTTTGTACTGTTGCCCCTAGATGTCCAAATAATATCTGCCTTCAACTTACGGTAAGTTACTGAGTGAAGTGCAGGAAAATTATCATTAATTCTTCACACTGCCAAAAAAATGTGAATCAATCATTATGAAAATCTAAGTGTTCTGACAAAGGGTCTTGAACCCTAAGACATCAATTCTATTCCTCTTTCCAGATTTGCTGTCAGTCCTGCTGAGTGTTTCTACATTTTCTGATTTTAGCTCAGTCTTTATTAAATCGGTTATGATCATAGTGCCTATCTCTTAGGGATACTCTTTCACTGGTTTGCTCTTGACATTGCAGGGGAAATAACTCCTAATGCATTGCATTTTAAATGGTCAGGCAGTCAAGCTGGATAGAGGAAACTTAAGAAGAATCAATTAAACCTTCAGCGATGTGGACAGTCTCTACATGTGTACAAGTTAAATTGCGCATGGTTGTCTCTTAACACCAAGGGACTGACTAGAATGATTTGTGTGCAAAGTACACTCCTAACGTAACAATATTATTCTGACAAGTAATCATAACCACAAGTATCAGCTTTGTATCTGATGTAGTCTCCTCTCTATAAAGGCAAAAGAATCATACCTAATATAGACGAACTAGAATTCTGTGTTCTGGAAATTGATTTCTTTGTGCCAGAAATGGGATGGATATGAAGAGGGAGAAAGGAAATATGGGAATGTGAAATTTATGGGTGAGTGGTAGCTTGTTTTTTTTTTAAATAACACTTTACTTTTTCATTTAAAATCTGACAATTAAGCTGAAAATTAATTAAAACACATTGTGCTTTATATTAAGGTATAAAATCTTTTCTCACCAATTATGCTCAGGGAGTGTGTAGATATGGCCCTGCTATTTTGTACCTTTAATGTTAGCATCCACTCTTCAGGCTTTCACGTACTGATAATTGTATTCCCTCAAACACAAATTAAAGGACCTGATACAAGGCTTTAAATCATAGTGTCTAAAAGACTAATTGTTTTCTCATGCTGATCATCATCAGCTCCATTCTGCATTCCATCTTTCTGAAGCTGTTGGCCATCTTTTGCTGGTTTTCTCAGTTGATACATACACATTATTCACAAATGTTGCACCTTTTTAACGAAAAGTCTTATATTAACTGCTTCAATTTATTTCAGGAATAGACAATTTGATGTGGGCCAAAGGATGAGTCATTTTCTCCAATTACTGCAAATGACTTCTGCTTTACAGAATAACCAGTGATGTGAGTGCTGCTTTCACATAACATATGATTTTAACTTCTTTGGGCGTTTTTTTTTGGCCTAAAATTGCTTTTAAACTACTAATGAGTATAACTCTTGCATTTCTTTGCATGAAGTTGCATTGTTATAGGATTCATTATGGAAGAGCCTCCTTTATATAAGACTGCGACCACTGTATGACTATTTGCCATAGGTAATATGAGTGATTTAAATTGTCCAGTCAGTAGGTGATGTAGAAGGGTGAATGCCTTTTGTATCATGTATACCCGTCTTCTTGGAGCTGCATTAAGCTGATTCATCCATCATCCTAAATACAGCCTCCACCCCCCCCCCACAATAATTCTCTGTGGCTGTAGGTATATGTACAAAAGGCATTGCAGTTAATAGCTTAGGCTACTCTGACAACACCTCCCAAACCCATATCTCCTGCCACCAGGAACAACAAGAACACCACAACTATAGGCTCTAATCTGAGATGCCCATCTTTATGAATTGGGCAGATACACTCAGTCCTACAGCATTGCTGGGTCTAATTCCTGGAACTTTCTACCCAATAGCTCAATGGGAGTACCTTGACTAAAAGACCTGCGAAGCCCCAACTCAGAGGCTAACTTCCATTTTCAAAGGGCATTTAGGGATGGGCATTAAGTGCTGGCCTTGACACAAGCCCAGATTCTGATAGTAAATAAAGGTTTCCCCCACCATCCGAAGGTAGAGCGTTCCTGTGAAATGGTTCGTAAGCCGGAATGTCGTAAAGTGAAGAAGCAATTACCATTTATTTATATGGGAAAAATTTGTGAGCGTTCGCAGACCCAAAAACTAACCTACCAAATCATGCCAAATAACACATAAAACCTAAAATACAGTAACATATAGTAAGAGCAGGATTGATATGATAAATACACAGCCTATATAAAGTAGAAGTACTTTTCTACAATCATTGCCGCACTGTCCACCGTAGCGAAAATCTCATGTAAGCACTCTCGGCAGAAACACTCTCCAGTAACCGTTAAGCTATGAAGCTGCCAAATCATACCAAATAACACATAAAAATACACAGCCTATATAAAGTAGAAATAATGTATGTACAATGTAGTATCACTTATCGCAATCAGGAAAACAGCGAGCACACTGATGATGGTGTGTTAGGCTGAGTTGTCGGATGTTGGGGTGGTGGGGGGGGTAGAGGAGACTGGGGCGTCATCTCATCGTCGTCTGTTTCCATCAGGGCAGGCAGGTCATCTTCTTCTATGTCTGCCTGTCTCGATGTCGAAGGTCGAGGTTCGTCGTCTGCTGTGGTTGATGTGGAAAGCTTGAAAAACGACAGTATGCTTGACTGCTTAGCCTCGCGCATTTTTCTATCATACAGTTCTTTGTAAGTACTCAAACCATTTTGCAAATATGCCCTAAACCTACGTACCCTTTCAAAATTAAAGTCGTATTTTTCTGCAATCATTGCAGCGTTGTCAATTGCAGTGAAAATCTCACGCAGTTGCTTCACATTCAGTTCCTGGACGACTTCACTTTCGGTCCATTCACTACTGCATTCGGTTTCAATTGTTATCTTTTCCTCTTCCAATTGCATCAGCTCTTCATCTATCAGTTCTTGGTCACGGGATGCCAAAACCTCTTCAACATCATCTTCGTCAACTTCCACAAGCCAAACTCATTTTGTCCTTACTTCGTTCACCACGATCAAAATGCTTAATTATTTCTAGTTTTACGCTAAGTGTAACACCCTTACGAGCTCTTTTAGGCTTTTCCGATACCTTAGAATTCATCTTGCTAACGGATGCTCAAAATAAATCAATATAAAGCACAGACGCTCACAGGCACGTGTTTAAGCAATGCCAGCTAGAATGCAGTTCCGGGGGAAGAGCTTGGCGCGCGTGCTGCCTTTTATCACGCACTACTTTTTTCATGTGCTGCCTTTTTTCTAACAGTGAAATTACGTTCTGTTAGTGAAAACAGGTAACTAATGTAGGTCTTTCGTAACAGCAAGGTGTAGACATATCAGAATGGGATGCGGAATTAAAATGTGTGTCCACTGGGAGATCCTGCTTTCTCTGGCGGACAGAGCGTAGGCGTTCAGCAAAGCAGTCTCCCAGTCTGCATCGGGTCTCGCCAATATAAAGGCGGCCACATGGGGAGCACCGGACGCAATATATCACCCCAGCCGAAGAGGTACAGGAGCCTGAAGGCACACAACTTTGTAGTGTCACATTCAACTTTTCAGGAACAGTTCCTTCCCCTCCGCCAGATTTCTGAATGGACAATGAACCCATGTGCACTACCTCGCACAATTTTTTTTGTCTTTTTTGCTCTCTTTTTGCACTATTTGATTTATATGTATATTTATTTCTTATTGTAATGCATAGATTTATTATCATTATGTATTGCAATGTACTGCTGCCACAAAATAATAAATTTCATGATATTTGCTAGTGATATTAAACCTGTTTCTGTTTCAGATTCATTTATTAACAAGAAAGACATCAGTGCTTCAAGAAGGAGGCTCGCTACCATTATCTCAAATGCAATTAGGGATGGGCAATTATGTGCGACAATAACCTGAAAAATGAATAAAAACCCCACTACCATAATTTTAACTTTAAAATGAAAATAACAGCTCACCAAGGGTTGACATCAATCATAGGATTGACGAGATATTCCTTTTGCTGTATGTCACTAATCATTCTAGAAATCTAGGTCCAGTCAGTGGTATCAAATATGTTATTCAGCGGTGGCAACATGCTCTACTCTTATTTATGCAATTCAGTTCTGCTGAAGTTAATGAAAGTGAACTTTAAAGGCACAGAAACAATGTGCTGCCACTATAATGTTGTATATTTGGCACTCTAGACTGGCAATTAATTTCTAGGCAGTCTACACACATCTGCATTACTTTCAATGAAATATTACTCTCACTACTAAGTATTTTCACCAACCATGAATCTGAGAAAGTGAAACAGGCAAAATTAGTGTTGCACATAATTAAAATAAGAGGGGGAAAAGACTGCAGCTTATTTCCTTCTTCAGGGAAAAAAGTCTATTCTGGTACACCAAGCTGGTTATAATTTTCCAAAGTATATCTTTATTTTTACAAATAAATATCAGTTGAATAGACAGTTAAAAATCATGCAAGAAGAGAAACAAAATCTGGGGATGAATATGCAAAAATTCAGTTACTAAATACATCATTTGCGTAAACAACCAACACTCCTAAGGATGTGCAGGGGGGTAGTCCACAAGTTTTGTCACACGTTCCTGTGTCAACATACACATTCACAATGCAAACACAAGTAAATCTGCAGATGCTGGAATTTCAAGCAACACACAAAAAATGCTGGTGAATGCAGCAGGCCAGGCAGCATCTATAGGAAGAGGTACAGTCGACATTTTGGGCCGAGACCCTTCATCAGGACTAACTGAAAGAAGAGAAAGTAAGAGATTTGAAAATGGGAGGGGAAGGGGAGATCCGAAATGATAGGAGAAACAGGAGGGGGAGGGATGGAGCCAAGAGCTGGACAATTGATTGGCAAAAGGGATACAAGGCTGGAGAAGTGAAAGGATCATGGGACGGGAGGCCTAGGGAGAAAGAAAGGGGAAGAGGGAAGCCCAGAGGATTGGCAAGGAGTATAGTGAGAGGGACAGAGGGAGAAAAAGGAGAGAGAAAAAAAAAGACAATAATTAATAACTAAATAAATAAATAATGGGGTACAAAGGGGAGGTGGGGCATTAACGGAAGTTAGAGAAGTCAATATTCAAAATGCTTGGCAGAACAACATAAGTAACAAAACAGCAACAGCAAAACAAGCTCCTTTCCACATACGGACAGTCATCCAACTCCAGGACAAGTCTCCAGCCTCCAATCTTCAGACTTCGGCTATCTGGATTCAACTTCTAGACTTCTGGTTGACCTTCAGGCTTCGATCTTCGTTACTGACAAGGCCCCTAGGGCTTGCCGACTGATCAGTCCTAGTGACCTGCTTGCACGGACATCCGATTCCAGAACCCACTGACGCTGAGGCAGCCCGACATCTACACATGTCCTTCATCACCCGTCCATGTCATTGGCCTTTGAGGGTGTAGCAGAGGACTAGACTCTGGATGTCCTTCATTCCCATGTCTACATTGCAGGACTTTGAACGTAAAGCGCAGAGTGGAGGGCTAATCTCCAACTCCTTCATATCCCTGTCCCGAAACCCAAATCTGATCTCTAACTCCCCCACATTCCTGACCCTAACTCCATCCTCTGTCCCCCTCAACCACGCCTACAAACTTCTAAAACAGCTAAGTGTGAGCCACAATCATAATGGAGATCCCAGCTCAGCGTCACCTTGACCAATGGTAGATCACCAACATTATTTCAATTGCAGTCATGGGTGGGTAATGAATGAGTCGACAGCAACTCGACGACACTGAACATCAACAACAACAATGAATGTTGGCTTCCCCAGCTAAAAAATGTGAATTAAAATTTTGCTATGATCACAATTCAAAATGAAACCAGCATTTTCCCAAAAGGAACACAGCCCCAAATCCAAACAAAACCATGCCAAATGTGGACGGCTTACCTCGCACGCCCAAGGAAACCCAGACACAGTACCATGGTCTGCACCACAGCTGTTAAATGCTTTGGCAAAGCCCTGCCCCCACTTCCACAAGCTGCACAGGTCAATAGTTGATTTTTGTACTCTTTGTGAACACCTTTAATCATAAACACATTTAGTATGACAATATAAACAAATTAAGTTGACATCCTGTTTATATAAGCTATGGAATACTTCTCCAGTGATATTCAAGTTTTACTGCTTTTGTGAATGTCAAACCTTTTTAGTCAATAAACCAAATGTTTCCAGGTCCACTAATATGCATTCAATTATCACTTAATTAGGTACACCTGCACACCTGCTTGTCAAAATGCAGATAACTAAGCAACCAATCATGTGGCAACAATTCAATATATAGAAGTATACTGACATGATCAAGCAGTTCAGTTCTTGTTTAGGCCAAACATCAGTACGAGGAAGAAATGTGATTGAAGTGACTTTGACCACGGAATAATTGTTGGTGCCAGACAGGGTGATTTGAGTATCTCAGAAACAGCTGATCTAAAGCAGAATTTCCCGGTGGCCATTTTAATTCTCATCCCCATTCCCGTTCTGCGATGTCAGTCCTCCGCTTTTGCCATGATGAGGCCACTCTCAGGGTGGAGGAGCAACATCTCATATTCTGTCTAGGCAGCCTCCGAACTGATGGCATAAACATCGATTTCTCCTTCCAGTATTTTTTTTGCTTTTCCCCTTGCCCTTCCCTCTTCTTGTATTCCCCACTCTGGCCTCTTACTTCTTCTCCATACCTGCCTATCGCTCCTCCCTGGTGCCCCTCCTTCCATTTCTCCCATGGTCCACTCTCCTCTCCTATCAGATTCCTTCTCCAGCCCTTTACTTTTCCCACCCACCTGTCTTCACCTATCACTTTCTAGCTCATCCTCCTTTCCCCTCTCCCCATCTTTTTATTCTGATATCTTCCCCCTTCATTCCAGTCCTGATGAAGGGTCTTGGACCGAAACATCGACTGTTTATTCATTTCCATAGATGCTGCCTGACCTGCTGAGATCCTCCAGCATTTTTGTGCGTGTTGCTCTGGATTTCCAGCATCTGCAGAGTCTCTTGTGTTTATGGTCTCCTGGGATCTTCAGGCACAACAGTCTCTACAGCTTACAGAGAATGGTGCGAAAAACATACAGTGAGAGCAGTTCTGAGAGTAAAGACACCTTGTTAATGAGAGAGGTCAGAGGAGAATTGCCAGACTGGTTCAAACTAACAGGAAGGCAACAGTACCTCAAATAACCGCACATTCCAACAGTGGCGTGCAGAGGAGCATCTGTGAATGCACAACAATGATGGGTTATGAAGCAGAAAGCAACCCTGGGTTCCACTCCTGTACCTAATAAAGCAACAGAGTGTATAATTCATTTAAAAAGTACTGTATAGGTGCAATACAGTTAAAACTGCACATTCACAAAATCAGTTAAACCTTGTGGTGGACACAGAACAAATCTGAGACCTTTAAGAGTCAAGTGTATAGGATTGGAATTGCATAGAGCCCAAGGGAGATTTTCTTCCCTTAGGAAACTGACTCCTTTTAGCAATCTGACAATTGCTATGCCGCCAGTTTTGATCAAAAACTTACTTTCATTCAATTTCACAGATTTCCTTGATGGCATTTGATTTTCCAAACTAAGTCTCCACTAACAAGCAACTAGAATGCCTTGCCCATGAAGGCAGTAAATTCCAAAAGGATCAGCACCCACACTCAGCGAATAAAATTGCCAGTCTAGATTTTCACTCAGGTCTCCTGTGCGCATCTACAATTCTGCAACCCACTGAGACAGTCTATTGTTCACAGCTCTATTTACTTACATTTTTTTGGATGAAAATTTGGAAATCAACAAAGCCACAATAAATGCTGCCACAACAGAGACATCATATATACAAACTTAGTTCATGAACAAAATTGCATACTTAAGTTTATAACTCACAATCTATAATTAACTGCATGAGTAACAATAGAGCAAACCACTAATTGTGCATGTAACTATAAGTATTTAGATGTCAGAGTTCAAACTAAAATTGAGCAATGATTTCTTTTAATACTTCGCATGTCATTACTAGTGAATGGATTAGAAATTCCAATCAAAAAATATTAATTAGAAAATGCTCTGCTGATAGCACCCTGATCTCTTAACAATAGCATATGTCAATTATATGTTTGTCACGTCTCATTTCATTGATTTTCTGCCATTTTCATTTGAAATAGTTAAAACTATATTTTACATATTTATAAACCTCACTGTCAGTAGTTCTACTTAATTTTCCATTAGTAAAATGCATCTATTAACTTCTGAGTAGGGCCCAAAGGAGAAAATGAGTAATTGCATTAACTGCAGACAGAAATAAACACAACAATCATGTTGTAAATGATGTTTTATGGAGCATTATGGAAAAGTATATCTTATCTAGAATTTATTCACGTAATCCAGCCACTAAGCAATTACTCTCGTCTTTGTTGAGCTATTCTCTCAGGATTAGCAAATTACCTGTATTCACTAACAAGAGAAAATCTGTAGATGCTGGAAATCCAAGGAACTCACCCAAAATGCTGTACAAAGTCCTGATGAAGTGTCCTGGCCCAAAACGTCCCCTGTTTACTCTTTTCCATAGATGCTGCCTGCCTTGCTGAGTTCCTCCAGCATTTTGTGTGTGCTATCTGTATCCACTTATTTCTTTGTTTAATATGACTTTTCTAACTTTGCTGAATTTCACTTGGTGTCCTTGTTTATCCCAGTCAGCATGTGGCACAAGCTGAGGCGTGAACTGACGCTGAAAACCTGCATAAGCCACCTGTTTATCTGTAATTATGATGAAAGGACTTAATCTTTCCATCCTAACTAGAGAGTTTTACTGCTGCACAAATCTGCAAAAACTGAAGCACGGGAGCAGGCACGACTTTTAACTTGAAATTCACTATTTTGATACTGAATCCAGAATGAGTTTTCGAAATGCCTTGAGTAAATTTTAAGAAACCCCCAAAAATGCAGTGATACTATTCAAAGCATCCATCAATTAATAAAATGCTCATCAATAAATAATCATTTATGAGTTACTCTCATTCACTTTTGAAGCTCTGAAGAACAGAATGCCAGTGGCGGGATACAGCTGCACCCAAGCAGTTGTCCAGATGTTTAGGTGCTGACCTCACCTTCATCAAGTGAGGTGCTTTCCCATTAAGAGAGGGTCTTAACTCTCAAGTTGACCTCAAGGACCAGTCCTCTATTTATGACAGTGCTCTGCGATATCCTACTGTTGTGAAAGGTGCTATATAGATACAAATATCCTATCCATTATTCTCAAAAACTCATCTCTATTCTGTCCATCCAGCAGAGAGGAACAGTTGAAAAATGAAGCAATCTGAAGAAAAAAAAATGGAAGAATGCCAAATCACTCCAATGTCGAAAAGAATTCCGATGAGCGACACTGATGTATAAAGTTGAAATTCTGGACAGCTAAGGTAAGTTTACAGTAATTCTAATGTTACTTAAACTAATTTAATTAGCAAAAGCTCATAGGAAAATTTTTAATGCTTTCATTAAATTATTAGTATCAGTTGTATCAACTCTGTGAATATTTCACTTGAAAAACTTGTTCCATAATTACAAAATAAATATTGAGCTGCGGCATCTGTTACATGTGAACAATGAGAGGTGCGACCAGCAAACAGGCATGGCTCACATTTATGTACTTCCATTAAATTTTATATTAAAAAGGATAGGCTGTAAGCTATTTATCATCGCTGATTTGAGCTTATCAGACACGGTACATACCATTAATGTTTTATTAGATTGTGTTGTAAAATGTCTTGTCTTTGTTTAGTTTACTAAAGAGAAATTGATATCAAGTCTTATATTTGCTTTAAGACACTAATTTCAAATATTCTCTGCGCCTTGATATTATTAATTTCTCTTTAGAAAGCAGCAACATGGACTAGACAAATGGTATCTAAGGCATTGCAGATTTTCATTGGTTTTCATCCATATTCTGTCATGGAACGTCAGAAACTGAACAAATCCTATTGCCCACTTCATTTAATATCTGTGTGGTCATTGTCATAAAAAAGGGCATTAGATTGTAACTGGATACACTGAGCATATCAGAGCTCATATTAAACTGCTCCAAGTTTGAGAATCTTTGGAAATGTCATACATTTAACCATGATTGATTTATAAACTACAGAAGTTAAAAAAAAATTAGAGTTCAAGTAAATATGAAATAATTGGACAAAGCAGTACCCCAGTCTGACCTGCTTCAATCAAGCCCTTTCAAGGTTGCCTGCATTATTGAGAAATATGTGCATAATTTCATTTTGTCTACCTTCCAACATACAATGTTAGAAGTTAATTAAATTGCATGTCCATTGTGTTCATCCACTTACAAAGTTAATGATATTCTGCTTCTGAATTGAAGAGCATTTTATAAAGCATACACTATGGGACCTGGCAGATAGTACATAGTGCAGTTGAACTCTGTCATATTCCCCAATTACAGATCTCCCAATTAGGGCAGAAATGAATAGGTTTTTTGTTTGACAATTTAGAACATAACAAGTCAGTTCCAGACAGAGGAGACATGTGCTAAGCTTATTTTAATATGCTGTCCTTGCAGTGCTCACTGTTGTATTTTTAAATAAAGGACATTACTGATATTTGTAATGACACGAGAGATAGAAAAAGGAGCAATTTTCTTCTCTGTTAAGGTACAATACCAGCCAATATGTTGAATGATTTGTTTTGCTGTGGTTTGAAAACATCCGTGATTCACACTCCAGCAGAAACTGGATATTCTATGAGAATACTTGGAAAAAAGTAATCAAAATGCCAAAAACCCGACATTAAAAGTGAAAATTCTGGAGGCATTCAGTAGGTCAGCAGCATATGTTTCTCTCCCCACAGATGCTGCAAAGCCTGCTGAGTATTTTCAGCATTTTATTTTATTGAGATATAGCACTTCGAGCTATGCCACCCAGCAATCCTCTATAATCACAGGACAATTTACAATGACCAACCAATACATCTTTGGACTGTGGGTGGAAACTGGAGCACTCGGAGGAAACACAGGCAGTCATGGAGAGACTGTACAGGCAGCGGCGGGAATTGAACCCAGATCACCCGTACTGTGAAGCGCTGTGCTAACCACTCCACTACCGTGCTGCCCCACTATACTACCGTGCCACGATACATCTACCATAAACAGAAAGCTAGAGGTTTTATCATGTAGTGCAACATTTATGTTACTAAACAACAAAATGTTTTCTTCGAGAAACAACCTACTGTGATCTCAAGCTTCATATTTTGTCTTTGGGCCTCTGTGTGTTTCATGAGCTACGAAGCATCTGGACAGGTGCACTGGTGTGTAATGGCATGAAAAGCACAACACTTCTGCAAACTTTCCTCACATTTGGGTGGCCCACAAGGTAGGCTGACCACAACCCAACAATGGCCCCACAAACATGACAAAGCAATCATGACACCAGCCAGCTCCATCGGGACCTCCACAACATCTGGCGGGAGGAGAAGATGGTGGCGCGCACAGCTCTCCGGTGAAATGATATCGTTTCTGTTAAATAGGGGCCGTGGACAATTCTGATTTGATGGAGGCAGATGTGAAAGCACAGAAAAACAACTGGAGAAATTTCTGAAACGCCGGTTCGCTGCCGCTGTTACTGTGTGATCGAGAATCTTCCTGAGGGAAGGCCCCAAAATCCCTGGCTTTGCCTGCTGCTGGCGACCGAGACTGAGGTCGAACCGTTCGGCAGAGATGGCGCTCAGTACTCGGCGTCGGAGGGCTGATCGGAGCTCGAAGTTTTCGGATGACTCAGAGTCAGACTGTGGTCGGGCATGGCAGGGAGAGTTTTCTTCCTTCTCCCGCCTGTGTGAGATGTGGGACATTCGAGAGACTTTGAACTTTTTACTGTGCCATGGCCTGTTCTTCATCAAGTTATGGTATTGTTGCACTGTTGTAACTATATGTTATAATTATGTGGTTTTTGTCAGTTTTTCAGTCTTGGTCTGTCCTGTGTTTCTGTGATAGCACACCGGAGGAATATTGTATCATTTCTTAATGCATGCATTACTAAATGACAATAAAAGAGGACTGTGTGTCCTCATAATCTAATCTAATCTGATGGGTGTTCAGCCCATTCTTGCTAACCAGCAATAGTAAGTACCTTCCCCTCAAAAGCCCAACATGAACTAAGCTCAGTCATATTCTGAACCTTCCTAAATATTTATTGAGCAGGAGTATAATTTGTTATGAAAGGTGGAATCATCCCATAGTTGAGAAAAAATGACTAATCAAATTCAAAAGACAAGCTCCACTGTAATACTTGTTTCTTCACTGTTTCTTTAACAATTCTCACTTACATTCCTGCCGTGCTGCTTTACAGAGATTGGTCTTGTGATAAGAGTCTGCTTCATATTATTTTGTATCAAAACACACAGAAAAGAAACAGATGGCTTGAGAAAATGGATCTCAGTTCTTTGGTTGGGTGCTGCAGTGCCAATTTATTACGTTCCACTTTGCTTCATTTCAAATAACAATGCAAAAAAAAAAACAGTAAGAAATGTGCAGTCCATTTCTCAGTATATATTTTTTGGAAAAGTCTTGATGCCATTTGTAACTCTGCAAAGGTGCATTGGCTAGCTTGGTTCTGCAATTTTGACAGACTCTATATTTAACTACTAGCCTTTCAAAACAGGGTTATGACTCAACATGGCTAAGAAACGCATTTTATTTGGACAATGAACCGTAACTAAAGTATATGTCTGCTCAATGGGAACTAATAAAATATTTTCACTCTATAGACAATTAGGATTTGAATATGAGCATAATTTCTCTCACTGCTCATCACAGCAAATGATGTAAATGCAAGTGGTCATGGTCCCATGACCACTGTCCAATACATGAGTAATAACAGCTACTACTTCATAATTCAAAGATGCAATATACATATTATTACACACAGGACTAAGTAACAGTCTTCTGCCTTTATTGCATTGTGCTCCAACTGCCCTTCTTGATTTCCTTTGATTTTCCTTTAACAATAGATATAATGACACCAGTACTGACACACTGGAGTGGGAGAGGTGTAAAACGAGACCGGCTGGTAGAGAGACAAACAGGGCAGCCATTTTCATCATGGAGAGGGCCACAACAGTCACATCAAAGAGGCCTAAATCCAATCTGCTGTAAACTGCCAAACCATGGGAGGTAAAGGATGATGTGGAGGGGAAGATGCAGTTCCCAGAGGTGGTGCAAACCACACTTCAACTAGACATCGTACTGTGGTCCACCAAAGACAAGAAAATCATCCTGGTGGAGCTCACAGTACCATGGGAGGAAGGATGCAAGGAGGCTCACGGGAGGAAGGCCCTGATGTACCAGTCCTTAGTCCAGGAAAGCAAGTACAAATCATGGCAGATGTGGCTATTCCCTGTGGAGATCAGCTGTAGAGGGTTCGCGGCAAGGACGGCATAGAGGTTGCTGTCTGCACTGGGCCCTGATGAAAAGAGCAAGAACCAAGCAGCTCGCAGGATGGGGGAGGAAGCAGAAAGAGCCTCTTGCTGGATATGGAGCAGGCGAGAGGAGTTGAGCTGGAAGTCAGGAGCAGATGGGCGGTGACTTGGCTACTACTGCTGACCCGCTGGCTGGAGACAGCATAGTGGTTAAGGGTTGAAACTCTCTATGAAGGTTGGGCACCACCTGATGACATCTGCTCCAGGCCAAAGACTACAGTTACCTCATCAGGTGACTGAAGAGAGTACCCTGGGGTATGATGCAAGATCTAGCAAACAAATTCTACTGTGCTATGCCTAGGAACAATCTAAATTCTGCATACCTATCAGGATTCTATGCCTGAAAAATTGCCTCCACTTTTTCTTTGAGTCGTTGCTATAAATTTGCAAATACTTTTGGCGCAAAAATAAACCGCTGCTTTCGGTACAACTTCACACTTACTTATTTTCAAATATTTATATAAACAGCACAGAAACAGGCCCTTGTGGACCAACAAGCTCATGCTACCCAATCACATCCACGTGACCAATGGACCTACTAAACTATACATCTTTAGAATGTGGAGGAAACTGGAGCACCCGGAGGAAACCCACGTGATCACAGGGAGAACATACAAGCTTCTTACAGACAGGGTAAAAGCATTATGCTAACTGTTATGCTGCCGTGACACTTCCTTTGGTTTTAACACAATAATGAATAACAGTATAGCACAGAAACAGGCCCTTTGGCCCACAATGTTGTGTTGAACTAATTACTGTATACTTTATTGTCGCCAAACAATTGATACTAGAATGTACAATCATCACAGTGATATTTGATTCTGTGCTTCCCGCTCCCTGGATTACAAATCGATAGTAAATATTAAAAATTTAAATTATAAATCATAAATAGAAAATAGAAAAATGGAAAGTAAGGAGTGCAAAAAAACCGAGAGGCAGGTCCGGATATTTGGAGGGTACGGCCCAGATCCATTCAGCAGTCTTATCACAGTTGGAAAGAAGCTGTTCCCAAATCTGGCCATACGAGTCTTCAAGCTCCTGAGCCTTCTCCCGGAGGGAAGAGGGGCGCAAAGTGTGTTAAGGTAGCAATCAAATGCCCTACTAAACCAATCCCTTCTTCACACACAAAGTCCATTTCCTTCTATTTGCTGCATGTTCATATGCCTATTCAAGAGCCTCTCAAGCACCTCTATTACATTTGCCTCCTCTGTGTGCAAAAAAACTTGTCTCACACATCTCCTTTGAACTTACTGCTTCTCACCTTAAATGCATGCACTCTGGTATCAGATGTTTCAACCCTGGGAAAAAGATATTGTCTGTCTATTCTAACTAAGCCTGAGATAATCTCTATCACATCTGCCCACAGCCTCCGATGCTCCAGAGAAAACAAACTAAGTTTGCTCAGCTTCTGCTGGTAGAACCTACCCTGCAGGTCAGGAAGCATCTATGAAAATGAATAGTTGACATTTTGGGCCTAGACCCTTCTTCAGGACTAAGGAAGGGGGAGGATGCCAGAATTAAAAGGTAATGGGAGGGGAAGGAGGCTAGCTCTAAGGTGATAGGTGAAACCAGACGGGTGGGAAAGTGGAAAAGGTCAAGGGCTGGGGATAAAAGGAATCTGATAAGGGAGTTAGGGTTGCCAACTGTCTTGTATTAGCCAGGACATCTCGTATATTGGGCTAAATTGGTTTGTCCCATACGGGACCGCTTTTGTCCCGTATTTCCCCCTTAGGGAGTAGACCATAGGACAAAGTGAAAGAGGAGGGGATCCAGGGGGAAGTAATAGGCAGATGAGATGAGGTAAAAGGTCAGAGTGGGGAATAAAGGAAAGGGGGAAATGGAAATGTGTTTACCAGAAGGAGAAATCGATATTCATGCCATCAGGTTGGAAGCTACCGAGACGGAATACAAGATGTTGGTCCTCCACCTTGAGGGTGGACTCATCTAGGTACAAGAGGAGGCCATGGACTGACAAATTGGAATGTATAAACCTCTTCTGCACACTCTTCGAAGCTTCGACATCCTTTTTATAATGGGGGCAACCAGGATTGAATGCAATACCCCAGATATGGCCCAATCAGAGTTTCCTCAGCTAATAAAGGCAAGCATGTCATAAGCCTTCTTTATCACCGTAACAACCAGTGTTCAATGCAATACATAACATAGAAGAGAAAAAAATAAAATAATAATCATAAATAAGTAAATCAATTGCAGTGTACATATATTGAATAGATTAAAAATGTGCAAAAATCAGAAATACTGTACTTTTTAAAAAAGTGAGGTAGTGTCAAAAGTGAGGATTTGAATCCCAAGATCCCTCTGTACATCAGCACCATTAGGGACCTTCTCATTAGCAGTGTACTGTCTCTTTATATTTGCTCTCCCAAAGGGCAACATTTTACACTTGGCCATGTTAAACTCCACCTGCCATTTCTCTGCTCATACCTGCAACTGATCTATGGATCACTGTACTTTTGGTGGTCTTCTACTCTATCCACAAAACCACCAATCTTCAACTCTCTGCAAATGTACTAATCCAGCCATCCACATTTTCATCCAATTATCTTTTATTTCATAAGGAGCAGTGGGCCCAGTACAGATTCCTGTAGAACACATCTAGTCACCACCACACCGACCACTATCCTGTGGGCATCTACACTTGTGCAGATACTTAAAAGCTTGTGTGATTTTCTTCTTCAATACTTGAGGTTATTGGCAACCATGTTGATTGCACTGGCAATGATCTCTACCATGCAGTGCCTTGTCTATGGTAGTTTCAACAATTTTCAATCATGTATCCCACCGCGACAGGGAAATTTAGGGTAACAATTGCAAAATACTGCTAACTTCCTTTTCCACATTCTAACAAGCATGTGCAGAACATCGAGTTTAGTAAAACTTTGGTTCTTGGTAATCCTGTGTGACATCGAAAATTCGATGTACGTGCATGACATCAAAATTAACTCTTTCTCATCAACAGCCTTGCTTTAGATTCACCTTGTAAATCTCCATTGTTGAACCATCCTGTTCACTTTAAATACATATACAACCAAACTGCACCATTCTGTTCTTATCTATCCTGCTCTTATGGCTTACTGCACCTGTTTTTTTAAAACAAATCTTGGCATTATAGTCTGTAATACCTGTGAGGCGCGCGCGCGTGTGTGTGTGTTCTTATTCTCACTCTCATTGCATACAATACAGGAATATAGAGAATGAGTTGTGGAGAAAGCTAAACACCAGAATAAAAACCAGAATCAGACTATCACTGACATACGTTGTGAAATTTGTTGTTTTCATAATAAACCTGATTCTGATGTTTTAGCTCTCTCCACACTTCTTAGTGATTGTCTATATTCCTGTATTATAAGCCAGTGGTCCCCGATACGAGTCAGCTGCACCTTTCCTCATTCCGTCACGCACTGTTGAACTTGAACATAGGGTTGCCAACTGTCCCGTATTTGCCAAGACATCTCGTATATTGGGCTAAATTGGTTTGTCCCATACGGGACTGCCCATGTCCCGTATTTCCCCCGCTAAGGTAGAGTGTTCCTACGAAATCTTTCGTGCCGAGATGGCGTAAAGCGAAGAAGCAATTACCATTAATTTATATGGGAAAAATTTTTGAGCGTTCCCAACCCAAAAAATAACCTACCAAATCATACCAAACAACACATAAAACCTAAAATAATTCTAACTTATAGTAGAAGCATTAATGATATGATAAATACACAGCCTATATAAAGTAGAAATAATGTATGTACAGTGCAGTCAGGAAGATTAAGCCAAAACTGGTTAGTGGGGGGAGGGGGGAAATCGGCACGTACATGCATGCGCACGTCACATATGCGAACATCACGCATGCACACACAGGAGCACGTGCAAGGCTTTGTGGTCATGGTAGTCTTTCTCGGGGTAAACACAAGTGTCTCGTCAACACACACAAAAAATGCTGGTGGACGCAGCAGGCCAGGCAGCATCTATATGAAGAGGTACAGTCGACGTTTCGAGCCGGGACCTTTCGTCAGGATTTGACTGATACTTTTGTCCCTTACTTGGGAATGAGAAGGTTGGCAACCCTAACTGTAAAAGACATGTTGAGGTGAGTTTAGCCCTACTTGAACACCACCTCCCCCCCGCCCCCAAGTTGGCCAGTCCGCAAGCATATTGTCAATATTAAACCGGTCCGCAGTGCAAAAAAGGTTGGGGACCCCTGTTATAAGCAACTAGTGTACACCTCATTAGTTTCACTGTCTCCTACTCTTGCACGTCTATATTTCACACTTAGATGTCTTGCTTTTTATATCAAGACTCACATTCCAAATAATTTCAGAATTTTAAAAAGTCAAAGACTAACTACAGCTGCAATGAACATACTATAAAATTTGAAAGGGGAACCAGCCAGTGAGAAGAACAGTAACCATATAAAATTAATGCAGATGTATGTGCATTTGCTTTTTTAAAAAATATGAACCCCTTTTGACATGCATGTTATTTCTGAAACTAATTAATCAAAGGGAAACAACTGGAACCAAAGTCATCAACTATTTTCAAGGCTTTGCTGGATGCTTGTGTCAATACTAATATTTCTGATCATCAGGAAGATTATTAATTTAGTTTCTCTCACTAACTTGTGTTAAAGTTTTAAGTTGTAAATAACTTAGTAAATTATGGTATTTTCAGATTTTCTTCCTGATTCAAAGGGGGGAAATAAGTCACTGCTAAATTTGTTCTTTGCACTTATCAAATAGATTAAAGCAGAACCACTCTGGCAGAACATGTTATTGGCCGTTGGATTAGGAAAGAGATCATTATTAAGATGAATATGTCACCGAGGTTATCTATTGCAAATACTGCTTATCTCAATTGCTCCACCTGTCTTTGGGGACCAGGATCTATCACTGACTTTGTACATTTTGAATCATTCTTTCCTGTAGGCCCAAGAATCATCAGACATGCTGTTCAACTGCTCCCTATTGAATTTAGGGTATTGTATTCAAGGTGTTAAATATTCTACGAAGTGCATCATTTCTGGCACATTTCCCTATAGCAGCCAAACCTTTTACCAGCATAATGTAACAAATGCATATTTGAAGGAATCATGTATCTCCTATGCCAGCAACAAGATTATATTTGTAAGAACTGCAATTTCAGCTATTGCTGATGACATACTCTGGGTGAAGTTCAGCAGTGGTATTGCTTTAAATGAAAACCTTAAACTTCTATAATAATGAGCTAGCCTAGATCCTTTGGGAAAATGCACCTGTACAATTTAGTTCAGTACAAAATGTACAACGTGGGATAGAATAGTTACAGAAACTAGAAGTCTGTCCATCTGATGACCTGGGAATTTTCTAGTGGGCTGGATCATCAATGGTGGTCAATTGATCAGGGACTTAAGTATTCATTTGGAGAAGGAGTGGTTGCAGATAATGATCACCTAGACAGAGAGGGCTGAACCTCTGGAATTCGTTGCCACAGGCATCTGTAGAGCCGTAGTATGTATGTATATTTAAAGCAGAGGTTGATAGATTCTTGATTGGTCAGGGCAAGAAGGGATACGAGAAGAAGAAAGGAGATTAGGGCTGAGAGGAAAAATGGATCAGCCAAGACGAAATGGTGGAACAGACTCAATGGGCCAAATGGCCTGATTCTGCTCCTATATGTTATGGTTTTATAAATAATGTAAGCAGATGTCAAAAAGCATTGGCAAGATAGGCAAACCTGTTACTAATAAATAAATTGGACAGCTCTACACCTTAGTCATCTTGTGCTGCTTGTGGTCAAAGTACCTTGCCATACAGGGAACATGTTATGTAATCATTTCTGTAGGTCTTAAACAATGAAAGACATAGAGGACATTCATCAGTCATCCTGCAATGTGCATCATCAGAGAGGCAAATTAACAGCTACTGTACTCGCTTCTAGGAGATATGCACCATCAAATAGTTTAAGCTGATATAGCAATCTACCTCTTCAAACTGGTTGCATTTATAATCAAATGTGAAACTATATTGACTTATTACAGTTAATTGAGCCATTGTTTAAATGGGGGCAGCTACTTATTTGGGACACTATGCCATGCTTAAAGCAAACAGTTTTGAAATAGTGTTAGTTACGTGTGTTTGTGTTCAAAAAGTAGCGATTTTGGTGAGAAATAAGCAGCAAGACAATCCAGAACTGTTTTGTTCACTGCGGTTTCAAGCATTGAGGCCTAGAGATGCCACAAACAGGTAGGAGTGAAAATGAAATGATTTCTCTACTTCAACATTAGGAACTATGAAGAATTTGAATATATCAACAATAATCTGAATGTTATAATGAAAATTAAGACTTGGAGAGTGCAGTCATCAAAAACATTGCATGAAGGCAGACCATTATCTACACGAGGTGTCTCCGCTGATCTTGTTAATTTACAGTCAATCAAAAGAACATAGCAGCATACCGTCAATAGCTATTAGGAACTAGTACTAGTACACAGTTTATGATCCTACAGAAGTTTTTGTAGTGTTCCAATTTGTTTTGCATTTCATTTAAATATTTAATTTGTTACTCAGTTAAATTGTAATTTGTCTTTAAGACTCACACCACCAGGTTGAGGAACAATTATTATCCCTCAAGCATCAGGCTCTTGAACAAAAAAAGTTAACTATAAACAGCCACCCATCCATTGAGATGTTCCCACAACCAATGATCTCACTTTAAAGACCCTTTATCCTGTTATTTCGTGTTCTTGTTATTTATTGCTATTTATTTATAGTTGCATTTGAACAGTTTGCTGTCCTCCAGTTGATCTTTCAATGATCTTGTTATAGTTACAATTCTATAGATTTGCTGAGTATGCCTGCAGAAAAATGAATTAGGGTTGGATGTAGTAACATATATGTACTCCAATAATAAAATTCACTTTGAACCTTCTATGCCTTTTTAACTATTTTCATGAAACTTCAGATTACTGGGGCAACTGCTTAATTGGGCCAAAATGTACTAACCCTGATGTGCCTCAATCAACTGGAATCCACTGTACTAACATTTTACATTGTAGCTAGGAGTAGAATAAATACTACTGAAACACAAGGGCAAAACTAATGACCTGAAAGCAGGAAAAGAGTTACCTCTGCTATCTGGTCTAGTTATTCCCCATCTTTTGGCTCATAATCTCACCAGTGAATGTGTAAGTTTCCTCCGGGTGCTCCAATTTCCTCCCACAGTCCAAAGATGTACCGCAGGGTAGGTAAATTGGTCATTGTAAATTGTCACATGATTAGGCTAGGGTTAAATTGGGGGGTTGCTGGGCAGCTGGGCTTGACGGACCAGAAGGGCCTATTCCACGTGGTATGTCAATAAATAAAAAAATATATATATTATTTTACTTGTAAACCACAGACCACTTCAACTCTACATATTCAAAGCAATGATTAATGACTTGCTTAAGTATTTTATTTGGGCTCATCATTGTTACAAGAGGACAACAAACCACAACAAACAAATTCCACCGATTAGTTTGTGCTTTGATAATGATATTGGGGGTTCCATTGACAACTTTAGATTGTCATTTGCACTTGAATGATTGGATTCTGTACAGCCTTGTTATGTTATATACCCCTTGTTACTTGAGGAACACAAATTGCTCCCCACGTTGGATTTGTACTGCTTTTCAACCATAAATACCACAATAAAAATGAGTTATGAAAATTGTCACTGCATTGCTGCCAAATTCCTTTAGAAATTTGAATAAGCTGCTGCTGGCATTGATCTAACATCATCTTCAATTTTGCTTGACAGCCGTCAAGTGTTTTTAAACCCAGACAATGTTTTTCTTCTATTTACATTAAAGTACCTACACAATGTCTTGGAGTATATTGCTGTTGGGTAAATTAATATATTGCCTGACTTCCATTTTGCAACTGTTAGACAATGACATTCATTCATTGTTAAGCGGAGAATAAACAACATTGTACAGCGTGAAATAAACCGAAGAATACTAGTTGAAATCTATGCCAATTGTAATGTGCCTGTACCTGGTAGCTTTTCAAGAGCAACCTGAATTTGTTATTCCCCTCAAGGCTGCCAGTAGCTGATATGAAAGATTTAAACATCTATTCCTTTTTATGCTTAACCTTGTTTTTCCTGGCAAATTTCAACCCCATTTAATTCTTAATTACCTGCTGTTAATTTATGGCACAAATTAAAATAAATTCAAACCTACATATCAGACCACAAAGAAAAAAGCAAAGCAGCACTCTGCAATTTCTTCATGGATCAGAAAAAAAATGCTCAAACATAAGGCAACATGTATGCCAAAATATCGTAGTGGTGAAGCATAATTAATCTGATACAGTCCACAATATTATTGATTCATATAGTCAATGAAATAATCCCTTTAAATTAGAAGCAAGTTTATTTTTACATTGGAGTGTTGATCATTTAAATTATGGACTAATGCACTACATTATCTTAAGGTTAAAAAGGTTAAGTACAATATTCCTACTCTATCAATCTCTTTTCACTGCAAAATTAAATAAAAGCAATTTCAATAATTAGTTTCTTCATTGTTGGGATGCCCTTCAAAACAAAACTTTGTTATCATCTCCTTTAATATATGCTTGAAGACAGTATTGCACATATTTCTGTATGCAGTCATAAAGTCTCCATGGTCAATTAAATGTCAATGCAACAGACAAGTCAGAACTAATTTCTTCAGTCAATTTTATAAAACACTTTTCCTGAACATCAAGGTACGAGTTTCAAAATAAATGAGAGACTGGAATTTATTGTTAATATAATGGTAAGATTAAGGGTATTTTCATAATTTTTGTGAAAAAGGTATTGCAATTATCAATCAGTTCAATACAAATACCCAGAAGTTGCTTGTTGGTCATACCAGTCTGCTGAGAGCTTTTTAAAAGGGCATCTAGCAATAGTGACACAAATTATCGAAGGTGCTTTGATTTCTAAGCACAGATATCACAGAGTGCCTTACTAATGAAATGCAGTGAATGTTATTTTGTTGCTTTGCGATTACCCTAGATTTTCTCTTGCTTCAGAGCATGCTTCCCCCTGAATTGGAAGACAAATATAACCACCATTGCTGGAGATGAGAAGTAAATCTGGACTAGGCGCATTCTGGAAATGATGGAATTGGTGAAAATGAGAGAATAGTATTTAAAAAAAACTTAAAGGTTGAGAATTATTATGGATAATGATCTCAGATTCAAATATCAGCATTGACATTAAAACATCTTTACTAAAAGGTGATGAGAAGAGAGGCCAATTCCATCATCAAGACAACACGTCATTGGACTCCTGAGGGTGGAGGAAATGTGGGAGACCAAAGTCAACTTGGCGCTGTACTGATGGGACAGAAATGAGATCCCGGAACCACATCCGGGGCACAGTAGCGAAGTTGGCTAAGGACAGAGAGAGATGGAGGACCTGCATTGCCACCCTAAGCGTCATCGGCATAATTGGTATTTGGAGATGATGATGACGACAACGACAACTAAAAGGTTCGTGTAGAATATTGAAGGTATGTTCATTTAAACTAGTTTTCTGTCCCCGAGCAGTTCACTTTCCAAAAGCAGAAGCTGACACCATACCAATGTGTACTATTGTGAAACAATCATACGAAATATTTAAATTCAATAAACATGAGAAGTCTGCAGATGCTGGAAATCCAAAGCAACACACATAAAATTCTGGAGGAACTCAGTCACTCAGGCAGCGCCTACGGAAATGAATAGACAGTCGACTTTATTAGCTGAGAACCCTCCTCAGTCCCGAAGAAGGGTCTCGGGCTGAAATGTTGACTGTATATTCATTTCCATTGATGTTGCCTGACCTGCTGACTCCCTCCAGCACTTTGTGTGTGTTTATTTAAATTGAATGTTACTTTTACTTTATAACAATTGTTGTCTTATTTAGCTTTAAATCCATGCAACCCTAAGATGATTGTATATATGCAGCTCAATCTAGTGTCCCTAAGAATTGCATAGTATCATAAGCAATTTATTATTTGCTTCTATAAACAAAAGAGTTTTTGTCATAAAAACAGAAAATGGTGGGAGTACTCAACCAGTCAAGTAGCAGCTGTGGAGACAGAAACCTCCATTAGGTGCTGTCTGTAAGGAGTTTGCATGTTCTGCTAATTGCCAGGGTTATCACCCTGTGTTCTGTTTAATCTCACATCCCAAGGCACGGTGGTGAGTCAACTGGCAATAGGGTAATGGTGAATAAACCAAGGAATAGATGAGAAAGAATGAGAATAAATAAAAATAGAGGAGTTGATATGAACCTGATAGGTTGAATAGCCACCTTCTATGTCATAGCAAGTAGGAATATAAGATCATTAAATATTTCAGCCTATTAAAGGCTATTCACCTGAAACATTAACTCCCTTTCTCCCACTTTAGATGCTGCCTGACATGCTGAGCATTTCCAAGAATTGTGTTTTTGTTTTAGATTGCCAGCATTTGCAGATTTATTGTTTATTTTTTAATACTTACTGTCATACTTCACTTGAATGTAACTAAATAGTCATGGACTTTCAATATACTCCTCTTTAAACTGTTTCCTAGTATTGAGTTTAAGTAAGAACATAAGAAATTGTAGCAGGAGAAGGCCATCTGGCCTGTCGAGCCTGCTCCGCTAATCAATAAGATCATGGCTGATCTGGCTATGGACTCATCTCCACCTACCTGCCTTTTCCCATAACCTTTAATTCCCCTGCTATGCAAAAATCAATCTAAATGTCTCTACTGCTTCCCTGGGCAAATAACTCCACAGATTCACCACCCTCTGGGAAAAGCAGCTTTTCTTCATCTCCATCCTGAATCTATTCCCCCTCACTTGCCAGTCGAGACAACTTCCCTACCTCTATCTAATCTACCCTTTCATAATTTCATGTTTCTATAAAATCCGCTCTTTCTTTTTAATTTCAGCATGTATAGACCTAGATGTTCATGTATTCCTGCAATTTTGCTTGTTTTTGGAACAATCAGATCCAATATCTGCATCTCAAAACACTTCTATTGGAGAGTGTCTCAGTTTTCTTTTCCTTGAAACTTTTAATCAAATTATTAATTGGCTGAACTTCGCTCTGTATGGTTATATGCCTGAGTAAAATAATAATTCTTTTGGTACTTTCATAGCCCCAAACATAACAGGATGCTCTTTGATGTTAATAATTTGCGTTTAAGAGTTTTCAACACCTTCATGAAACAGATGGCAATATAATCTGAGAAAATCAAAACTGAAATAAGAAAACATAACTTCATTGAAATTAGTTGTAGCAAATTACTTCAACCTTTTAGTAGACCATAAAGCTTTTATATTCAACCTATTATCCACATTACTAATTGCATCAAAGTTCACCACTTACCATAATGTAAAGGCCAAATATCCAAATCTGATTCTGCAGGGATTTCTCATAACAATTAAGCTTATATTACTTGTATTTATTCCAATGATGTATGATATTATTAAATAATGAATGACATCATCTCATTATCTTAAAATACATTAGACAAAATTATAGTTAATAAAAAGATAAAATATTTCAAGCTGCAATTTAGTCTATAGGGCCAATTAAAAGCGTGTGCATCTTTTTCATATTGGCTGAGTTGGTTGCGTAATATACTGGCTACAAATACAAAAAAATGGTATAACTGAAAGAAATACTATACTTTTCATTTTCTTTCCTTTCAGTTACCTCCTTCCCTTTCTCCTATGGTCCACTCTCCTCTCCTATCAGATTCTTTCTATTTGGCCCTTTACTTTTCCCACCCACCCAACTTCACCCATCACCTCCTTCTCCTCCCCCACCATCTTTTTACTCTGATGTCTTTCTCCTCCCTTTTCATCCTGACGCACGGTCTCAGCTAGCAACATTGACAGGTTATGCATTTCCATAGATGCTGCCTGACCTGCTGAGTTCCTCCTTCATTACGTGTGTGTTGCTTTGGATTTCCAGCATCTGCAGGCTTTCTCATGCTTGTACTTTTCATTTCACTCTTTACGTATTTCATGTTTTATTACTTTTGATTCTCTAAAAGATGTTCCTTGAGTAACCAGAACTGTTATCACTGACTTAAGTTTCAATGACTAGCGAAATATTTGGTCCAAGTATTCAGAAGTCTGCAGTACCCAAGCAGGTCCTGCTGTTCTCACAATTTTACTGCTGCTTCAATATATGTTTGTCAAATGTTTTATAGGTTTCTATAATGACAGTGTAAAAATGAGATTGTAATTATGGTCGGCCTCACTCCGTCTCGTTTACATCATCGAGCTTACAGTGCCCTGGGAGGATGCAGTGGATGAGGCCCACGAACACAAGAAGCTGAGGTATGCTGAGCTTGCAGCCGATGCGCAACAACGTGGTTGGAAAGCAAGGGTCCGACCAGTCGAAGTAGGCCGCAGAGGATTTGTAGCCACATCAACATCAAGGCTACTCCGGGAGTTGGGAGTGCGAGGGAAGACACATCGACAAGCAGTCAAAGACCTCTCCAGCGCTGCTGAAAAGGGTAGTCAGTGGCTCTGGATGAAGACAAAGGATTCCATCTGGGCTCCCAAGTGAGTGAAAGGCATTTAGGGGGTGAGCCCGGGACGCCGGGATTCACTGCTGAACCCTCCGGAGGTGTCGTGGGCCTATCAGCGAAACACTGAGGGAAGAGGGCGCCCACTTGATAACCCAGAAGATGCCACCACCACTCACTTGGCCACCCCACAGAGTCTAGGCAGCACGTCACAGGAGTGCAAATAAGGGATATTAACATCTAGTCCTACATAACACACCACAGAAAATTAATTTTGCCTGTGATCTATGAAGAACATGGATTGATTTTCTCTTGCTTTTATAGTAATACTTAGAGTCTATGAAGATTGCAATAAGAGGTAGAATCAATGTTTTCTTGAGTTACGGTCCCATTATAATTGACTCAGACAAAAGAAACACTAACAATGAGGTTTTATTTCTTATCTCATGTCTTCTACCCATCTCTAAAGCCAAGCATATACTTTCTGTTACCTTCCTCTAACTTTTCATACTCACTTTACTGATCACACCCTCTTCAGACCTTAATGTAAAATTTAATACCAGCATAAAATAACCCAGTCAGTCCTTTCTCGGGAATGTTCTATTAAATATTCTACTTTCCAGGTCAATGGAGTAGAAATTTGTTTGAAATTGCTTGCACTAAACATGTAAATATAGAAGTATGCGTGAATTATACTTTGCTTCTGAAGTATAATACTGTACACATAAGAAAAAATACTCCTGAAACCAAAGAGCAGATTATTTTTCATCCAGAGGAAGCAGCTGAAGATTCATGAGGCAGACCTCACCAGGGGATCTGAGGTGGAGGTCAGTAACTTTAAATTCCTTGGCGTTATTTTATCAGAAGATCTATTCTGGGACCAGCACGGAAGTGCCATCACAGAGAATGAACGGCAGTATCTGCATTTTCTTAAAAGTTTGCATAGATATGGAAAGTCACCTAAAACTTTGACAGATGTGTAGAGGAACAGTGGAGTGTATGCTAACTGGTCGCACCATGGCTTGGTATAGGAAAACCAATCCCCAGGAACTGAAAAGTCTACAGAAAGCCGTGGATACAGCCCAGTCCAACAAAGGCAAAGCCCTCTACACCGTTGAGCACATTTAAAAGAAGCACTGCCACAAGACAGTACGATCCATCATCAAGGACCCTCACCGTACAGGCCATGCTCTCTTCTCACTACCACCATCAGGTAAGAGATATAGGAGCCCTAGATCCCATACCAACAAGTTCAGGAACTGTTATTAACCTACAACCATCAGGCACCTGAATGAGTGTGGATATCTTTACTAAGTTCAACTCTGAATGGATTCTGCAGCCTACAGACGCACTTTTAAGGACTCTAGGTCTCAGCAACACACAAAATGCTGGAGGCCAGGCAGCATCTATGGAAAAGAGTACGGTCGACGTTTCGGGCTGAGACCTTTCAGCAGGACTAAGTATTACTTATTTATATATAAATATAGATAAAGACCATAAGACATAGGAACAGAATTCAGCCATTCAACCCATAAGTCTGCTCTGCCATTTGATCATGGTTGATTTATTTTCCGTCTCACCTCATTCTTGTCCCTTCTCCTGGTAACCTTTGATGCCCTTACTTATGAAGAACATCTTAAGTGCTCACCTAATGCTGGAAAAAAATGGGAACAGCTCACATGGATAGATTTGTAAATATCTAATCCAATTTTACTCCAGGTAAACTGTTCACATTATAATAGCAATCAATCCAAATTTTTGGGATGGTAATTCTACTTCAACAAGAAATGGTTTATTTTGGATTTTATCTCCATTCCTTCACACCTCACTCTTTCTACCTATCTTTCTCTCCCTACCTATCCTAACGGAACATTGGATAGGAAATGACATCACATAATGTGCATCTGATGTGGTGACTGTATCGAAAGCCATGTGCAAATCAAGCCAACAAAGTGCCTGATTGAATTCCTAGAGTGGTGGAAAGATCTAGATTACATTTCACTCTTTCAAACCTCCAATTTTAAATGTCCAGTCCTGAAATAAACAACCCTGTGTGATCACATTTCAAGACCAACATGCTTTAGTAGTTGAGTTATCTCTGGCTTCTTTCATATTTAGGACATTTTCAGCCAGTTTGGGTAAAGGTCAAGTAGAAATTACACTGGACAAAAAAGACTTTGCTTCCTGAATACTATCTTAGGGATTTTGGGCTGCTGAACAATGAAAATCACCATGAAAGTTCCCTGCCATGCACCATGTTTAATTGCCCATATTTGTTATTTCAATTCATAATTCAAATGAGAATAACTGATGCCAAGATAAGAGAGATCTTTTTGTTGGTCCACAAATAACACATGTCATCAATGACAGGCAATTTGAAGAACTTCAAGTAGGACTGTAGAAAATCACAAGGAAGGCATTCAAGGATGTTGAAAATTTTCTTGGCAACTACAGAGCACAAAACTATGTGCAGCTGATTGGCAACATGCTTCAAGCATACAAAACTAAGAAGTGCAACATGTCACTAAAGATTCATTTTCTGTATTTCATTTAGACTACTTCCCTGCAAATCTTGATGCTCCCAGTGACGAGCATTGTGAAAGGTTTCACCAGAACATTGCGGTCATGGAGAAACTGTATTGGGGCAACTGGAATCCATTAATGCTGGCTGATTACTGTTGGACACTTAAGCAAGAAGCCTCGGGCACTGAGTACAAATGAAAATCATTAACAAAACATTTTTAGCTTTGTTGAACTATTGCCAAACAGCAGCACCATTATGCAATTAAACATGTTATATTCAATAGAAGTTAATTTCTTGTTTCTCTAAATTCCTATGTGATACAAATAGCCAGAAATTATATTTGTGTTCAGTTTCAAATGGTTTATCAGAAACAAAAAAGAAATTCTGAGGAAGCAACACTTTCAAAACAATTTGTTGCTCAGTGTTATCTAAGCACATTTTAATATTTAAAATAATTAAATAATCATCACTAAGATAGCAGAATTTTATCCTAGATATATTAGAGCGCTATCATAGCTTCTCAATTTTAAAACTGAAATGTAATTATATTTACAGTTCTAGTGCAATGCTACAACCACACAGATCGAAAGTTAACAGTTCTTTCAAAGATGATCACTTCATTTAGTGCATCATTTTAAATAATATCAACATTCTCTTTATTTCTATTATCATTATATTCCTCATGAATGGATTATTTATCCAGACTCAGCTTTACCAGAAATCTTTATCTGCAATTCAATTTATAACATGTTCTATTTCATACAAATATTGATTAGAAAAGGCCAGTCACAAAAATACTCCCTAAAAATCTCTTAATCATAATAAAACAGTCGATCATTGTGTGTGTTAACTATAACCCTGACTCATTTATAACTACAGTAAAAGAACTTCAGTAAATGGAATAGATAAATGTTTTAGACTTGCTTTAAATCTGTGAAAATCAATGAAACACTACCAGTGAAAACAAGGGTACCAATATACTTTTTGCTTCACTCAAAAAGCACAAGGTTAGGCCATATGAGGCTTATTCATTTATCTATAAAGAGTAGTACTGATGCATCTGACACTTACTGCATTCAGAATGCAAGTAAGTGAATAAGTCCAATTTAGAATTGGGCATATGACTACTTTATTTATAGCATGTGATTGTCCAGATTGTAAAATGGGCTTTTTATATATTGAATTGAGGCATTAAAAAAAACCTTAATGAAAAATAAAAGATATTTGATTACACCGCAGAATGTATCGCAAGACAGTTTCTCAGAAAAATGTTGTCAGTTGATGGTTGAGAAAACTGAGGGGATAATTAAAAGAAAGCATGTTTTAGGATACGTGCATGATGAATGTGCAGATGGTGAGGTGGAGGTATGCCTCTACCAAAGGAAGCGTAAGGTGCTCCTACCCTCCCAAAGAGGGCCACGTGAGGCCATGCAAGCAGGTGGTGGATGGTTGTATGAGCAGCTGGTGCATATCACAATTCCTGGTTATGTGACCAATAACAAAAGGCTGACAATCTCTGAAGAGTATTGATAGTGGCTGTGGTCACCCATCTTGTAAGGACACTGCTCAGCAGAAGGCAAATGCAAACCACTTCAGCAGAAAAATTTGCCAAGAACAATCATGGTCGTGAGGCCATGATCACCTATGATGGCACAGAATAATGATGATGATGATGACGACGATGATGCATCATGAATGGATCTCTGTTTGTGGGGATTCTCTTTCAATTATAGGATGAGCTTTGCGCTGTAGATCTGTAATCCATTGATCTCACCATGATTAACAGCACAGATTCTACATGACAAAAGATACCACTGTGTTATCATCACCTAATATTTTGAAACTCTCTAATCAAAGCACTAAGGCCTCTTTTATTGTCATTTAGTAATGCATGCATTAAGAGATGATACAATGTTTCTCCAGAATGATATCACAGAAACACATGACAAACCGACTGAAAAACTGACAAACACATAATTATAACATATAGTTACAACAGTGCAAAGCGATACCGTAATTTGATAAAGAACAGACCATGGGCACAGTAAAAAGCCTCAGAGTTCTATTGACATTATTTATTTTTCATTTTAATGAAGTCCTTGCATGCTGCACCAATATATTCTATGCACTCTCCAGCATTAATCAAATAATAGGTGGTACATGTTTTAAACTCTTTAAACTATTTTTATGCTTCTATGGATAAGAGTATGTCAAAAGATGACAAAAATGATTGCAATGACATCTGTTATAAAAGCAGATGCAAATATACCCATAAAGATGTGAAGTCAAAATCTAAAAACTCATACACATTGTGCATTTTGAAGCATTACTGCATTAACCACAATTGTTACTTCATTGAATATTTCAAATTTGCTTTTGAGAAATCACATGGTTCTTTCTGCACAACATCTATACATCTGAAACAAACCGGGCACAAAAACGGTATCAACTCTCACGTAATGCACTGATGCCAAATTGTTTGGCACAAATGCAGCAAAGAAGCAGCACACTCCATACATGTAAAAACAGGCCCTAACAGCAGGAAACAGCCCCAGCTGTTTGATTCTTAAATAGTCAGTCAATTACTTATAGCACTATTGAGGAGCCTATTGTGGAGTCAACCCAAATTATCGAATCCCAGATACCATGCAGTATAGTTCCCAACACATCCCCTGTTCACACCTATATTACAGGCACCCAAATATACACAAGCATATTTAAATCAGCATGTCTGTTCTTCCAATTTACTTGGTTCACAGTTCTTAGGAACTCATTGTTTAGAGCTGCATTTTAGATTTAATCCACAGTTCATATTTGAATCTGAAGGCTAGTGACTGAAGTCAGTTAAAGTTAACTAACCCCAAAAAAATCTCTAACAGTCTGTAATTGTGGATATATTCAAATAATAACAAATGTTTAATATATGTTCATTTCATAATTCCTTACATCACATTCCCTTCCTTTTCATCCACAGAAAGTATTCCTATATTCATATTGTCTTTCACACTTTGTCATCTTCTAGTTCCATTTTACATTTATTTCAGTCATGCAAACTATTAACCTTTGTCAATGATGCGCATCTCCTTTCCCTGTTAAATCTTTGCCTTTAAAAATAAAATTTCCTTCTTTTTGCCCCCATTTATACTTTCATAATCAGTTTATCTGTTGTTTCCTCCATCCTCCTCAATGGTCCCAGAAACAGGCGCAGCCTGTAACACCCGATTTATGTATAAAAGATCAGCCTTTAAACAAACTGTATGGGTCTCCTCTTGTTCAGGATGTCTTACTGGAATACCATTCATCTGAGAGTGAGGACATTCAGAAAGGGCTTTCCATATTCTTTTAAACAAGACATCAGTAGGCCAGGCAACATCTATGGTAAAAACTTCAGTTGATGTTTCAGGCCGAGACCCCTCAGCAGGACTGGAGAAATCTCCAGCGTTTTGTGTGTGTTGCTTGGATTTCCAGCACCTGCAGATTTTTTCTTTATCATAATGATTTAGCATAGGATTTAATAAATATGACTTTACTGGTTTTCCGTTCAGTAAATTTCCAATCAAAGCCTTCCTTCTTTCAGCAACTTCTCGATCCAGCTCTCATATATTGGTACAGTAATCGTATCTAATGCATGAGAATTGAGCCCTCCTCTAATGTAATGCTAGTGAACCATTCAGGCACAATACCCACCTCTGAACTCTTGCAACGTAAGGTCTCAAAATTTGGTCAGATTCCACCAGACACAAGGTGGAGGATGTAGGGCTATTATAATTAGAATTCATAAATAAGAGCTAAGATACAAGCAAATAATTTCCAGGTATTTTGTTCCTTGTTCTTCACATTACAAACTTAAGGCGGCAAACTGATCTCAAGCTTCTGCTGACTTGCGGATGTACCCACTCATGGGGAAGGCTTCAGGACTAACCTCCAAGGTGAAATCTGGAACTGGAGTCCCTAAGGCAGTCCTACATTGAGTTCAACACTGACTGGCAACTCTTGCAATGCTGTTGTATCCATCCCTGCTGTTCCTCTCCATTCATCAGCTGCGTAGAGAGGGAGGGCTTGCCTCATGGGCAACAGCTTGCTCTCCATATCGTACTGGCCTAACTTGCTTATCTCATAAGACAGCTGGGATGCAAAATCCATGGCTAATTGCAACCAACGGAGGGCCTCAGAGTCTAATTTTGTGGTGATAGAGCAAATTGATGGTGAGGCCTATGAACAACGTCACACTGCCAGAGAGGGCAATGTTATAAACGTCACCTCTCTGCAGAAGTACTGCAACTTTTCTAATCCGTCATGTAATCCATGAATAGAAATCAGTTTGCAAGTTGATCATTTCGTAAACGTTAATAAGTCACATTCCACAGCATATTTTTTGTAAAATTTCTTCCTCAGTCACTCTGCATCACAAATTTGCCCTGGCTCTGTCTCAACCATTAGATGAGAAAAAGTCTTTGCATAAACAACTGCATCCAGTTAGATAAAAGGTAAGTGCAGGGGTGTGAGCAAGCTCAAAAGAACTTCTGAAGTTTAATCTACTAAAAATCTGTATCACCTAGTTATAAACAGAGACGTCACCTGAAAATAAATTCAAGTTTGATCTCAGGAAATATCACCAATACCCTCTTTTCTCACTTCAAAAGTCAAAGTAAATTTATTATAAAAGAACTTATATGTTACCGTATACAACTTGTGATTGATTTTCTTGCAGGCATTTACAGGAAAATAAATACAATAGGATTTATGAAAAACTGTACACAAAGACTAACACACAGCCAACGTGGAAAAAAAATCCAAAATGTGCTAATAAAAAAACATACTGAACAATAGCTGCAGAGTTCTTGAAATTCAGTCTGTAGGTTGTGGAATCATTTCAATGTTCTGGTGAGTAAAGTTGTTCATAAAGATTCAGGAGCCTGATGGTTGAAGGGTAGAATCTGTTCCTGAGGCTGGTGGTGTGGGACTTAAGGTTCCTGTATCTCCTATCCGATGGTAGTAGCGAGAAAAGAGGATGATATTAATAGAGTGGGTACTTAATGATGGACGCTGCTTTCTTATGGCAGCAGTCCATGTAAATGTGCTCAATGCTGGAAAGGGCTTTGCCTGTGATGGACCAGGCTGTCTCCCCCAGTTTCTGTAGAAAATTGGATTATATCTTGTGCCTACAAGACCACAAGACTTCAGAACAATTCAGCATTGTCAGGATAGCATATAACACTTTATATCTGAAAAAGGAAAATCTATTTCAATTATTACTCACTTGTTAAGTCATTATCACTTATCAATATTTAAATACATCAACAATTACAGTCCAAGCCAAGTTGAATCTGGAAAAATTAAGGCACAGCAAAATAGCAATTTGACAGCTATCGGAATATCTTCAAATTACTGACTATATCCCTATTTCAACCATTCAATATGAGCAACTCACTGCTAATAAGCAAGCCTGAATCCACATGGGGGGGGGGGGGGTCTCTCCATACTTACAGCTGCACCTCAGTTGGAGGTGGTTGCAATCCCCAGAGAAATAGCATTAGTGGCTGATTTTCACCATTAACACATTTTGTCGAGGGGGAGGTGGGTCTAGCAATCTTCCATGGATTTTATGCCAGCCTGGAAAAAATCCCATAGAAATCCAGGAGCATGCAAGCGCAATGTTCTTTCAATGGTTTCACTTTTGCAATCTTGTCATTCATTTTGCTTTTGTTTCTCAACCTACAAATAATCCTGATTCAATACCCTTTCCAAAGTTTTCCTGGCATGAGAAATGGAAGGGAAAGGCTATTCAGGGTTTCAACTATTCAGCAGGTGATGAGATCCGAAGATAAGGAGATAAAGGAGGAGGAGGAATGAGCCAGACAGACTGTTGAGCCTGCTGTCTCATTTTAATTACTAAGGTAGAAAATGCTGGCTACAAAGGTTCATTTTATTGTCAAAGTATGTATGTACAATACAACTCTAATATTTCTCTTCTCCAAATAGCCATGAAATACAGAAATGGGGTTACTTCCTCATGTTACATCAACTTGGCCCATCCAGTCTTTTCATTTCTCTAATCCATTCCTATGCTAAGAGAGGGAATAGCATAATGTCTCATCTACACTGTCAACTCCTTAGGTGATCATTCCAGGATATACAAATCATGTACAATCTTCAGGCACAAGCCCATAACCCCACTCCATTGTAATATTCTGCAATCCTCCTGGTGACCAATATTCTAACCAGTCTTGGATATACTCAACAACTGAATGTCCATACAGAACTTTTCACCCTTCACAGACTCTAAAAAAGGAGACTGAAGTAAAATATTGGAATCATGATGATCCATGTAGTCTGGAAAATGATCGTACTAAAATTAGAATGTGGTCCTATTTTTGTTTGGTGTAGCTCAAGAGATAGACTGAACGAACTTAAGTAGATATAGTCTCTGTGTTTCTACTAGGCAAAAAATATCTTGAACTTTGAAAGCTAAAGAATTCTTTAAATATCACCCGAGTATTTTTGTCAGTAGAAAACTCTGCCAATCAACCTGCTAATTCTCAGCAGGAAAACACAATTCCATGCACTTCCTTGGGCTTTCTCCTGATGGTCTACTTTAGCGGAAATAAGGAGAAAAAGGAACAAAGAAATGCCTGTTGAATTAATGAGACAGTAAGTGAGACATGAAGGCAATGAGAGACAGACACAGAGGTTCACTAGCATGAGAAAGTCTGCAGATGCTGGAAATCCAAAGCTACACACAGAAAATGCTGGAGCAACACAGATTAGGCAGCATCCATGGAAAAAAATAAACAGTCGATGGTTTGGGCCCAGACCTTTCTTCAGGTCCCTTCTCCTAAATAGGGGTCTCCACCCGAAACGACGACTGTTTTATTCTTCTGACCTGCTGAGTTCCTCCAGCATTTTGTGTGTGTTCCAAAGGTTCACTATTTACAAATCAATAAGCTCAATGTTTACTGAGATCTCTTGAAGACATAAACCAAGGGTGTGAGATGTTCATGCATGTGTTACCTTCAGTGGTCATAGTTATTTCCTGTTGTAGCAGGAAGAGTGGATAATTGTGCCTACTTTAACAGAGCTAGGTGACTGTATGTGTGGCTGTGCAGGAAACAGGTTATGAACAATCCCAGAAATTGAGCAAAGGTAATGTGTGTCATCACATTATTTGCTCAAATGCTCAATTATGCAAAAAAAAAACAAAACTGGTAGATGGAGATGTGTGGATGAATAGAAAACACAGTGGAAACAACTGGAGGAGACTCAGTCTGATACCGCCAGAGACTCAGATTCAAACTCCGATACCATTTGTGCGGAGTTTTTATGTTCTCCCTGCAACTACAATTCCCCCTTGGTGTTTCAGTTTCCTCCTACATCCAAAATGTATGCGGTGTCAGGGAGGGGTAGCACCTCTGATGGGGGAACATGTCGCGTCCTTTTCAAGGCAGTTAGTCCACCTCTGGTCCCCACCTAGCACTCAGCTCTCACCTGTGGCTCCTCGTAGCTGTTTGCATGCGACAGCGGCCACATCCCAGGCAACAGCTTCGACAAGCCGGCTAAACCAGGTGAGAGTAGCCGACGGGTCTCAAACCCTCGGTGAGATAGGGAGTTGTCCATCCCAGCACGTGAAGACAGACTCCGGCGGATTGAGCAGACGAGACCAATGGAAGGTCCAATGGCCAAGAAGGTGGTCTCTGCAAGCGTCGTGGAATGTATTGAGCAGGACAAGACACAGAAGACGTCCTGGTCATCCACTGCGCCTAGTCCCATCTCCAGCTGTCTCGACTCTGCCTTGCCACTGGATCCAGATGGGAATTGGGAAGAGAGAATGAGGCTGATGCTGCACAACTCTCCCTCACTTAAATCCAAATCAAGCACTAGTCTCAACACCATCAAATGGTATCAAGGTCTTCATCGACGACGATGATGGACGAACAACAAACATCCCAAAGAAGTGCAATTAATTGGTCAGTTGATTACTGTAAAGTATGGGTGAGTGGTTAAAATCTATGGGGAGTCAAAGAGAATGCAGGGTGAATAAAATACGGGATTAACAGCGGATTAGAGTAAAATAGGTGTTTAATGGTCATTGTGAACACGATGGGTTCAAGGACCTGTTTCCATGCAGAGATGAAGTGGGTAAAGCAGACTTAGCTTTAAGGGGAAGCTACACCTACAATTGTTGATGGCAGCTGGATTTTACCTGTTATGATACACCAGTTTCCAGGGTTGAGATGCTCTAACTCCCCAGAATATGGATAGCTGGTGTGGCCCCTTTAAGGATGCAGGACTGCCCCGCTAACTAGTGGCTATGGTTTGGCACCAGAATTTCAATATTGAAGGAGCATCTGAACAGTAGTTCAGTGCTCAATCATCAGCTCTGCTTGGATTATCGTCTAGCATCTAGTTTCATACTCTGTTCATGTTTTAGCCTTGCATCATGTCTCGATTCCAGTCTCGGATACTCCAGCACTTCGGTCCAACCATCCTCACCTACCGCTCTCGTCACATTACCTTAATAAGAAGAATTCTTGGTCACTAAGGAAGGCACTGCAGTCAGACTTGATCAGTCACTGGAAGCTGTGCCTCTGTGGATCGTCAGTTGATTGACCTCCAAGCTGGTGGTGAGTATATGTAAATTTCAGCTGAGGTAAACACATACGTAGCAGAGAGAAGCCTCTCAAATTTTGATTCAGAATATTAATTCTGGTGTTTTAATAAGAAACCCTTGTCAGGACACCTGCATAACAATATAATTACCCGCAAGTTGTAGGTGTAGGTAGACAGGGTTGCCACCAGTCCTACTCCACCCATAACCCTGTCACTCTTATAGATGCAACCCTGTAAAAACAACTACCTTACAAAGGACCATGTGCAGCACCTTTGAAGATCCACCAGCTTCCATAGGAAAGGAGTTTCTTTAGAATGCAGCAAAATACTAAATACACGTCGTAATTAGTAGTTCGTCCTTGGATTTCAGACTTAGAAAAGGTTCTTCAACCTGAAATATCAACTCAGATTCCCATTCCAGCATATGCTGTATTTACTTCAATACATGATTTAACCAGGCATAAAATAAATTTGTTAACCTTACGGAAACAGGTACCTAGTAACTGATTGATACTTCCAGAGTGCATTAATAGAGCAATGTGTGGTGGGCCAACAAACACTTTATTCAAGGACCAGTCACTGAAAAATTACAAAGCACGACTAGATAGGTTTTTCTCTAATGTGAGACAGGAATCAAGATGTGGCTGCAGATTGTGGCAGTGAGGCAAGGGCCATTAGTTACCATGAGCCAGAATGGAACCTGAAAACTTGAAGACCTTGAGGGATGGAAAAGAGCTATCTGTGAAGGGTTAACAACCAGTTGCAGGCAAGGATGGGGCTTTGGGTAACAACTGTGAAGGTGGTTTGGTGGTCAGTGCTGTTGGAAGGGGAACAGCAGGGAAGATCTTCTTAGTGATGACCTCTTTAGTGGGTGAATAATGGAAGTGGAAGAGAATCAGCCTGAGGTGGTTTCCCAGGTGGGTTGGGATCAGCTCAGACTGGTGCCTTGTAAGTACTAAAAAGGCACGTCTTATAAGAGCTGCAAGCATCTCCCTCTGCTGTGCAGCTCTGGGCTCCTCTGTGCATCAGATACCATGGAGGTCCTGGAAGACAAATTGTGAACTTTCAGTAATTTGCAGTTGGTTGATGATTTTTACATTTCAGTGGTTACTTTGTCCAATTCACGGCAAAAAAGAAACACAAGCATTATGCTTAAATAATTTAATCCTCCGGCTTACATTAAGAATTAATTATAGAAGGCAGAGGAGAGTTACTGTATATGACAAGTCATTCCTGATAAGGTACCTGCTGAACTGCATAGTTTCACTGATATTAATACAAGGCTCCTACAGACAGCTGATTTTATTGTAAGAGTCTTCCTTTTGAAAATATCACTATTACTGGAATCTCAAGGGTCTGCAGATATTGGAATCCAGAGCAAAACAATAAATAAAGTGCTGGAGGAACTCAGCAGATTCAGTCCTGATCGGGAATCTCTAACCCATTGACTATCTCCTTTCCTCCACAGATGCTGCATGCCCAATGACTTGATTCAATCACAAAGAGGGCAGACCAGTGGCTCTATATCATTAGGGCAGCTAGAGTATTGTGCAAAAGTCTTAGGTTTATATATAAAAAATATATCAAGGACGCCTTAGACATTTTCACAGTGCTGTATTTGTTAATGTGCAGCAGAGAGCGAATTTGTAAATGTGGTGGGAGTAAAGGATATTGGAAATGGCAAGATTGGAGCTCCACGGGATGACTGTGGGATTGGTGGCAGAGAAGATGTGCCAGGGGCAGGGGGATAGTGAGGGTGCAGACACACCCAGCCCTAAGACGTCAGGCAAGATAATTTGATT
This sequence comes from Mobula birostris, assembly GCF_030028105.1. Classification (NCBI taxonomy): domain Eukaryota; kingdom Metazoa; phylum Chordata; class Chondrichthyes; order Myliobatiformes; family Myliobatidae; genus Mobula; species Mobula birostris. The sequence goes on from NC_092390.1 coordinate 42,121,657, forward strand.
CCAAACAATTGGTTTATTGATCGATACAGAATGTCCTTCTCTCTCCTCTCTCTTCCCCTGTTCCCAACCATGATTCCCCGCTCCCTGCACTCTTCCCACTCTCAGTCCACAATAGAGAGCCATATCAGAATCAGTTTTATCATCACTCACATATGTCAAGAAATTTGTTTTTTTTTTGTCGCAGCAGTGCAGTGCGCTACATAAAATTACTACAGTACTGTGCAAAAGTCTGTGCAAAAGTACTGTGCAAAATATTTTGCACAGTACTATATGCGGTACAGAGCATTCTGACAGGTTGCATCAGAGTCTGGTATGGAGACTTCAATGCATAGGATCACGAGAGGTTGCTGAGAGCTGTAGACTTAGCCAGGTCTACCACAAGCACAGATATTCAAACCCATGCTTTCAATACTAAGTCAATTTACCAAATGGGAATTTTATGGTAGTAGATCAGAAAGGTCCCTACTACAGTATGTACTGTGCCACATGAGATGAGGAAATGTGATCGTAGTTATTCTTGGAAGAGAAGAGAGATGGGTTCAGCCTGCAATCATACTTGTTCAGTAAGTTCTGCATTGGTTTGTTGTTGGACAAGGTGTCAAATATGTATGAAATGTGAAGTGATCCTCTTCAGCCAACAGAGGGTTTGGTTTGATTTATTGCCTGGACCCAAACTAAATGAATGACTATTTACTGCTCGTGATTACTAGGAGTTCGATTATGTTCATGGGCGTGTATCTTTGGCTGGTATCTCCAAAGCAACAGAGAAAAAAAAAACTAAAGAAATGTACAAAAGGACTATATTATTATAGACACAAGAGGTACTGCAGATGCTGGGAATCTAGAGCAATACACACAATATGCTGGAGGACCTCAGCAGGTCAGGCAGCATCTATAGATGGGAATAAATAGTCAATGTTTCAGGCCAAGACCCTTCATCAGGACACTATTATATTATATTATCAAATATGTGAAACATAAGTGAAGCAGGAATAAAGCTTGTGTCAGAAATGGTGACAAAATTTCAGTTTGAATTAAAACTGAATGCTGAAGTTTCTCGTTGGTAATTCAAAAGAACAGAGTAAACAGAAACAGGAGTAGGCCCTCTGGCAGCCCATGCCATTCAATAAGATTATGGGAAAATTTTCCCCTCAGTATTAACCTGGATTCCCTAATCTAAAGTCTATTGATTCCTTCTTGAATACACTCAGCATATAAGCCTTCACTGCCCTCCTGTGTTGAGAACGTTAAGGTTCATCACTCCATGGGTGAAGTTACTTCTCTATTCTCCATTCATCCTGAATGACTACACCTGTATTTTACATATGCTACGTGTACATGACACCAGTGGAAATATCAAGTAGCAGAAGAATTTTGTACATTCCAATGTGGTCACTTCTCCTTGTTCTGAACTCTGGTCTGCTGAATCTCTCCTCAACCAACTAGCTCACCAAGCCAGGCGTCAATGTTGCAAATCTTTACTGCACTTTCTATACCTCAGATGCACCTTCGTTAGGTTGTACATTCACCTTACCTGTCTGTATTCTTCCCAAGCCTCTCCGCAAACTCTTGGTAGCCCACGTTGCCATTTGGCTTTGTATCATCAGCGCATTTGGATCCTCTCACACATTTCATTCTGATAGATAATAAACAACTCACTATCACAAGTCTTTGTGGCATCTCAGTTGTCACAGCCTCATGCATCATTAATATAGGATTGTTCCTATACACTGAATCCTGACCTCTAACCAATCCTCATCATTGCCAGTATCCTTCCTATTTACACTGTGCTCCCTACTTTTGTTTAATAATCTCTTGTAGGGCACCCAGACAAAAGCTTCTGAAAATACAAATACACCACTTCAACTTTTATCTATTCTGTATTTAAAAAAACTGAAAATAATTGTCATTGGTTGAAAGAATAAGGAATACTGTTGAGTTAATGAAGAAACAGGCTGGCACTTCTGAGACGATTCCTAGGATGACTGTCTTCCATTCCAGTTCTTTGGCTTGTGAGAAGACCTCATCAAGAGCAAGAATTATTTGATGAAATGGGAAGAATGGGAGACAATGTGCTCCATCCATTGTTTTTGTTGGGCCTCTGTGGTCATGGGCTACAAATTGAGACCTTTACATCGAGACTCTCATAATGTTCTTGAATCGTTACCTCTATTCACTTGGTAAACACTTACGAGTCTGCTCCGGCAGGCAACCCAGACTGCCCAGTAGAACCTGTTGATTACAATTAAAACTGCAATTTCAAGGATGTTAGCTGACACTTGTTTGCTTAACCTGGCAGTGGAATTGAAAGATAATGCAAAGACAGTGTAGGTGGTACATCACCAGAGCTTTGAACACCTTGTTGTAGATAACCCAGGTCTCAGAGATATATAGAAGGAATCAGAGCTGAGTGGTAGACTAAAACTTTTATGCTGGGTTTGATTTTCAATAATTTTCTCCCTCAGATAACCAGGTACAATTGGAAGAAGCACAATGCCAATGGTATGGAATTTCACCATCAACGTCACTGAGTGGTGACATGTGAGAAACAAAAATGACTTCACATTTTCCACTTTTCCGTCGTGAATTTTTATTGTGAGGGTTTGATGTTTCTGCAGCTGGTAAAGCACCTTAGTTATGTGCCTACTTAGTTTTAAAACACTTTTATTTTACTGTTTAGTGAATAAACTGACAATGAATTAGACTTCGGTCTCTGACTGTGTACATTCTCAAACACTGCCTGTGTTCTACAGTTTGAAAGCTTGATGGCAAAGGTAGAAGTTATCTTGGTTTGGAAGTGGAAGTTATGCAGGTTAAGTGACTTTCCACTCTTCCTGCAAATTAGTTCCACTCCAAAAGGAAGCTAGTTGTACCAAGACTGAGAAATCTGTTGAGGTGATGATGCAACCTAGTTTGCATTAGACTTGGGTGTGATGTGACCCAGGTGTTCAAGATTAGGGGAATACGAGTTCAACAAAATTGCCACATTGGAACACCAACTGTAAGTTTATCATGAAACACACACCTCCACCTTTTGCCTTTTCCAAATCAGCAGTTTGGTCTATATGGAAAATTGAAAAGCCTTGCGGTCTGACCGCTGTATCTGGCGTGCTGGGAGATAGCCAAGTCTCGCTCAGACATACAACAGTACCTCAAATCCTTCCTATACAGCAATCTTGCCCTCAGGTCCTCAACCTTGTTCTCCAGCATCTGCACATTTGCTAACAAGATGACAGGTAGAGGGAGACTCTTCCCTCTGCGTTTCAGCCTGGCTTGGAGTCACCCCTCTCCTGCCATGCTTCCACCATGGCAATGAACGAGTCCATCACGAGTAAAGCCCTCCTCACCACTGAGTACATCTATATCAAACCTGAGCACAAGAACGCAGCATCCTTCATTAGGGAACCCCCCACCACCAAGGACATGCTCTCTTCTCACTGCTGCCATCAGGAAGAAAGTACAGGAGCCTCAGGACTCACACCACCAGGTTCAGGAACAATTACTACCCTTCAACCATCTGGCTCTTGAACCAAAGTAATAACATCACTGAACTTCATTTGCCCTATCATTGTAAAGTCCCCACAACCTGTAGACTCAGTTTCAAGGACTCTTCATCTTATGTTCTTGATATTTATTGCTTATTTATTTACTATTATTATTCATTCTTTTTGTATATGCACAGCTTGTTGTCTTTTGCGTACTGATTGAATGACCAAGTTAGTCAGATTGAGGACACCCAGTCCTCATTTATTGTCATTTAGAAATGCATACATTAAAAAGTGATACAATGTTCCTCCAGAAAGATATCACAGAAACACGAGACAAACCAAGACTAAAACTGACAAAACCACATAATTATAACATATAGTTACAACAGTACAAAGCAATACCGTAATTTGATAAAGAGCAGATCACGGGCACGTTTAAAAAAAAAGTCTCAAGTCCCGATAGCCCTGTCATCTCATGCAGACGATAGAAGGGAGAAACTGACCCTGACATGAACCTCCAAGTGCCGCAAACTTGCCAATGCATTGGAAGCACCCAACTGCAGCCGACTCTGAGTCCGTCCAAAAACTTCGAGCCTCCATGAATTAGTGTGGTCTTTCACTGATTCTGTTATTGTTATTATTCTGTAGATTTACTGTAAATGCCCACAAGATGATAAATCTCATTGTTGTATATGGTGATATATATACTTTGATAATAAATTTACTTTGAACTTTGAAGATAATCCTCATTGCAACATTTCTGAAATCACCTGCTATGTTCTCTCTTCTGTGATAAGGAAGGTGAAGCTGTGAAATTGTTTCTAATGCTACTTCCGCCAGGTTTCAGAACTTGTACAAACAGACAAGCTAGGAAAACATTGTTTTTAAATGAGTGCCTTCATTTGCCTTCAGGGATCTGTCTCCCACACATCTTCCTTAAGCCAATGCCATTTTCAGTGGCTCAGATCTACTTCAGAAGTATTTTAAGCATATTTTCACTTACCTTATCCAATTGGTACCTGGACTCCAAATACAAAGGTTGTGAGTTTATACCCACCCATAGTTTAGAGGAAACTTTGCTGCCACTTAACTGTAGCACAGAAGAAATACTATTTTGTCAGAGATCAGTTTATGCATATCTGCATCACATTGTGGACATAATTGCACATTTGTAATATTTTATTTTTAATACCACCATAAATACCTGAAAAATAGCTATTTTGCTTATTGTTTGTGGAATCTTGTTGTGCATAAATGTATTATAATGCCTACCTCCATAATTGTAACATCTCTGTTTCAAATGCTTCTCTCGATTATTGAGTGTTTCCGGTCATCATACTGATATGTAATGAAATATTCTTTTCAGATTCAGTTTACTTGTTTCAAAATATTCTGAAATGTTTTGTAATGCGCAGGAATCAAAGAGAAAGTTTAGGCACAGCAATGTGATTCTGAATTGGTTATTAAGTATCTGCCTAATCTATGACGAGAGTTCATTCATAGAATGGAGCTTAGGATGTCGTCACTTTCTAAAGATGTATAAAAGGTCATTATACCTCATTATTGATTGAAAATGAATATAAAATCTCAAGAAATGACTAAAAATTGCTAATATAGAACAGGCTGATGGAATAAATTATCTTCATGTGAATTTTAAACAGAAGAGGTCTTGCTTGTTTAATCATAACTGTGCACCTATAATCAATTGAGCAGTAACTAGATACTGTTGAGATAAACTGGGACAAAGGGGTAGCTTCTGGTGCTGTGGGCTGTATGGCTGCACAGTGCTTAACCCATTACGAAGTTGATTGGGTCCTAAAACCACACCAGGATTCTGTCTGAATTTATTACTCATCAGAGTGCTGCTAAAGTTGGGGTGAAGGTACTGGTGGGACATTCTGTTAATAGGTAACATATCGATATAAGTTTTATTCATAAATTACTTTACGAATTGAGAACTTACTGAATTATAGCCTGAAATATACCATCATATTAGACCTACGTAGATGATTTGTTAATGTTTCGGTCTCTGTGTAAGTATGGCCATGTTTAAATACACAGTAAAATTAAAAGAACCCTGATAAACTCTCAGATCTGTTCATTTCACGCTGGCATGAAAGCAGCTAATTTTGAAACTGAAACCAACATAATCATTCCAGTCGGTAACAGGATGAAGGTGGTTTATTTTGAAACAAGTCAAACTCTAGTTTGGGCAAGCACAATGCAGCTGCGGCAGAAGTACTACAGAGAATTTCCTAGTGACCCAAAGATTTACAAAGACAGGATGTAAACTCTCAACTCATTTATGGGAACAGAAACTGGCGGTACCGAGACGTGATTCACTATTGTTGATCTCAGTATCTGAGACTGAGAAGGACACTACCTTAACTAGGACACCACGGAGGTTCTGGCGTAGCCCAACACGAAGCAGGCACAAGAATTTTTAGAAGTGTGGGTTCTCTTCTGATAACTCCATAAACAAATGTATCGAGATAGGTGCCATCTACGAATCCCTAAGAGCCAGAGAAACACGAGCCAGTAGAATTCAAAGGTCAACTGAAGGGGTAGCCAATCAGGACCGACGCAGTGAACAGGGGGCCTATATAAACGCAAGCACTCCCAGAAAGAAACACCAACAACTGTGCACTGAGGATGTCACCTCGACTAGTGATGATGTGCGCCTGCAAGCTAACTGCCAAGCTCGGTGCCACATCAAACACCTCAACCTGCCATCCTAAAAACTTACATACATTCTTCACTCTTAACTTGAACTGAAACATTGAAAGCTGTCAACCAAAGAAACTGAATAAAGGTAGTCTTACCATATACATTCACTTTGCAGTTAACTATTTGTTAGATTCAGGTAATACCATCACTTGCTTACCTAGATTTAGATGTTAATTTACAGCAGCAATTATATAAAAAATTATACCTGCAATATCCAGTCTCTAGAAAAATACATAAGCATTACATTCAAAAAGGCACTAACTCCACCTGATTCTTTCAAATAAAAGTGGATGGCAATATTTTCAATTAATGTTTCTATTAATAGCAATAAGCAGGCATTTTACTTGTGTATGTAAAACACCTTGTGTGTACAAAAGCAATGCGAAAGGTCTGAAGCGCGTAAAGCTAATGATGTTGATTATTGGTACTCTAAGATTGTTGTCGACAGCAGATTCTTTCACCTGCAAATCCACCCTGAACCCTCATATAAAATCTGCTCAGTTAAAAGGTCATATACAGTAACCTGAATTCACTGGATAAATAAATGCAAGTAAAGTAGATGAATCACAGGAGAATTGGTGCATGGCAGTGAATGAATAACCTGCAAATGGTTCCCAAACCCCATTATTTCCTTTTTTTTTTTTTTTTTTTTTTTTTACAGGCCAAAGATTCATGTCCCTGCATCCTGTCAGTTCATTACGGAGAAATATCATTCCTCTCATGGCACATTCTGGACTACCCTCTCAGCCCCATGAGGACCCTTTAATGTTTAATTCCCCATCATCTGCTTCAGTGAACAGTTTAATCTCTGCTTGTATGATCAATACTATATCAGTGTAAATTAAAATGACAATTTTAAAGTAATTAAGCCTGTTAATGCTCGATCCAAATATCATTATTTGTAAAAGGGATATGGGAAAAATTACACAGTGTCCAGGGTGACAGGCAGATGTTCTATCGTAGCAATCTTGTTGCAGTTGTAGACACTGAAGGCTTAAGGAAAGCAGATTAACTTCTTGGTCAGACTGCCAGGATACCTATCCAATTTCAAAGGGGATAACACAATTTGATAAATTTAATTTATGGGACAAACTCAATTATTTTTAATATTGGAAGAAAACTGGGCAGATTCCAAAAATGACACAATGAAAATGCACTTAACTCCAGAATGAAATACAAAAAGTAATTGTATTATTTCATTTCCCTAACCCTTTCTAAAAACCTTTAAATAATTGTATTGCTAAATGGAATGGCCAACATTCATTTATAGACAGTGCTCTGTATTTAATACAGCTGTTAATAAAAAGGGTGCTGTTCACAGTAGTAATCTCCAGCTTGCTCACATTTACCAACATACATTAGAATTTAAGCATTAGGTAATTCAATCACATAAATAGTTCAATGGCATTCAAAATACCTCATCAAATTTTTGATCCTGTCCAGCTTTACTCTATTTGGATACCAGTTTGCATTGACAACTTAGTTCTATAATGCCTTGCCCCTCTAAAGGAGCCAACAATTAACCAAACTGAAGGATCTTTATTTTTCGATCTTCTGCTAGTTTGTCTTCTTAACCTGCATCTCTGATGGATAGTTTTTCAAACAGCAAAGGTTCATGATCATTGCAAGTTCAGGAATACACAAATCTGTTTTAGTAGTGAACCAGCAAAACAAAATTGATAAAGAAGCTTCACATTGCACACAAAAGTAGTTTATAGATAATTGCTTGGAAGTGATTTAAATAATTTATTGGTCAAATGTTTTGAGGTGGTATCGATCAATATTTTTCTTTTCCCATTTGCAAGATGGGCACCTGACTTGAAAGATGACTAAGGGACAATTCAGCTAAAACCCATGATGTTGAATTTCATGCAAGACTATAAATGAGAAAATGAACCACCTACCTGTTTCTAGTAGGAGGCTGTGTAAATATCGGTTATTTTTGTACTTGTGAGGACATGGATAAACTCTATTCTGCATTAATCTATTTCCAAATCATGCAAGCCCCCTCATATTCTGCCCTTCTGTCCATCTACCAATACTTAACACACTATTAAACTAATAAGATGCTTATTCCACAGGTACACAGTGGGATTGAATTGATGTCCAAAGCCAAATATGGTTCCTAGATAATGATAGTTCAGGGCAAGTGACACAGTAACATTTTGCCTTAGTATCAAAGTCCAAAATGATCATGGGTCTGAGTATACTAGTCTGCAATATCAAAAAATAGAGCCACATCCACTGATTTGCAATTAGCAGGTATGAGATGACACTGTTCAGAAGTTTTACAGTTACATACATTAATTCAGACATAACTTAGGGAGAAGACTACTATATTTATTGTCAATTCATAAGTATTTCTTCAGTAGTGATCTTATTGCTAATAATACTAGTAAAATTAATATATAAAAAGGTATAATTTAATCAAAAATATTTGAATTTGGATTTAAAGAACAACCCTATTCTACTGTTTTGAGCTTTCTCTCCCAAATAAAGAAATGCAACATTTCCAAATATGCCAGTTTGTGAAAGCTACCCCTCCAATGGACATCTTAAACTAACATTTCTTTCTTGGAAATAGTGTTTTTCTTACGTTTCCATGCTGCAGTTTCTATTTCAACTATTTATCTATCACAACAGGAGTAATTTTGAACGCTATCTTGAAAAGTTCACTTCCAAAGAAAGTAGCCTTTGCTGACCAGTTGCCAGTTTTTGTTGCAATTGTTTCTTGTGCAAAAAGAAATTATATCAACTCATTACCAGAAAAAATCAGCAAGTCCTGTAACCCAAAATGTGTAGGATCACTCTCCTGGATATTAGTACATCAGAATCAGCATTGGGTTTAATATCACTGGCATATGCCATGAAATGTTTTGTGGCAGCAGTACGTTGCAATATATAATAATAAACTATAAATTGCAATAAGAGATATATTTATTAGTGCAAAAAGAGAGCAGAAATAGTGAGGTAGTGTACACGGGTTCATTGTCCACTCAGAAATCTGATGGTGGTTGGGAAGAAGCGACTCCTGAAATGTTGAGAATGTGCCTCCAGGCTTCTCTGCCTCATCCTTGATGGTAGCAATGAGAAGAGGGTATGTCCTGACAATAGGGGTCCTTAATGATGGATGTCGCCTTTTTGAGGCATCACCTTTTGCAGGTGTAATGTTGGAGATTCTAGTGCCCATGATGCAGTTGCCCGAGTTTACAACTTTCTGCAGCTTTTTCCAGTCCTGTACAGTGGTCCCTCCATACCAGTTAGATCTCTCTCCACAGTAGAAATTTACATGAATCTTTGGTGATATACAAGTCTCCTCAAACTCCAAATGAAATGTAGCTGCTGTTGTGCCTTCTTTGTAACTGTATCAATATAGAGGACCCAGGATAGATCATCAGATGATGACACACAGGAACTGCTCATCCCTCGATGAGGAATGCTGTGTGTTCCCTTGACTTCACGTTCCTGAAATCCGTAATCAATTCCTTGGTCTTAGTCAAGTCGTCAAAGTACAACACAGAAACATGCCATTTGGCCCATCTAATCCATGACAAAAACATTCAAACTGCCTACTCCCATCAATCTGCACCAAGGCCACTGCCCTCCATACCACTACTATTCATGAACCTCTCCAGACTTCTCTTAAATGTTGAAACTGAGCTTGCATGCTCCACTTATTCTGGCAGCTCATTCCACACTCTCAACCCTCTGAGTGAAGAAGTTTCCCCTCATGTTCTCCTTAAACTTTTCACCTTTCACCCTTAACCCATGTCCCACCCAACCTCAGTGGAATAAGCCTGCTTACATTTACATAATTTCATATATCTCTATTACACCTCCTCTTAACCTTGCACGTTCTAAAGAATACAGTCTTAACCCAATCAATCTTTCCTTATAACTTAGGTCCTCCAGACCCAGCAACATCCTTGTAAACTTTCTCTGCATTCTTTCAACCTTGTTTGCATCTTTCCTGTAGGTAGGTGACAAAAACTGCACACAATACTCCAAATTAGGCCTCACCAACATCTTGTACAACTTTAACATAACATCCCATCTCCTGTACTCAATGCATTGATTTTTGAAGGCCAATGTGCTAAAAGCTTTCTTTACGACCCTATCTACCTGTGATGCCACTCTTAATGAATTATGGATCTGTATTCCCAGATCACTTTGTTCTACCACACTCCTCAGTATCCTACCATTCAATCTGTAAGATCTACCCTGGGAGGTCCTACCAAAATGCAAAACCTCACACTTGCCTGCATTAAATTCCATCTGCCATTTTTCAGTCCATTTTTCCACCTAATGCAGATCCCTCCTCAAGCCATGATAGCCTTCCTCACCGTCCGCTACACTCCCAGTCTTGGTGTCATCTGCAAATTTGCTGATCCAGTTAACCACATTATCATCCAGATCATTAACATAGATGACAAACAACAAAGGACCCAGCACCAGTCCCTGCGGTACACAATTAGTCACTGGCCTCCAGTCAGAGGCAACCCTCTACTACCACTCTCTGGCTTCTACTACAAAGCCAATGGCTAATCCAATTTACTGCCTCATCCTAAATGTTGAGTGACTGAACCTTCTTAACCAGCCTCCCATCTGGGACTTTGTCCAATGCCTTACTGAAGCCCATGTAGACAACATCCACTGCCTGCTTTCATCCACTTTCCTGGCAACTTCCTCAAAAAACTGTCTAAGATTGGTTCGACATACCTACCAAGCACAAAGCCATGATGATCATCCTTAAATAGTCCATGTCTATCCAAATACTTATATATCTGGTCTCTTAGAAAACCTTCCAATAACTTTCCCAAAACTGACGTCAGACTTACCAGCCTATATTTTCCTGTTTTATGCTGACATCCTTCTTTAATCAGCGGATCAACAATGGCTATCTGCCAATCCTCTGGTACCTCCCCTTTCGCAAAAGATGACTTAAGTATCTCTGCTAGGGCCATGGTCTTACTGACATTGAGTGCAATGTTGTTGCGACAACATTCAACCAAGTGATCTATCTCACTCCTGTATGTCTATTCATCAACTTCTGAAATTCTGGCAACGACATCTGTGTCATTGGCAAATTTATGTGTACTGTAGATAGTGTTTAAGCATTGCTTAGCCACACAATCGTGGGTAGAGAGAGAGAGTAGAGTAGGGAGTCAAGCATGTATCCTTCCAGTGCACCATTGCTGATTGTTGGTGAGGAGATGGTAGGTCCTCTCTGCAGTCCTCCTATTCTCTTCACTTTTTTGTCCCATTCTTACTCTGGGCTATTCCCTCATCCAATTTCCTGTTCTCTGTTGACTATCTTGGTGTCACTTCTTCTTTGTACTCTACACTGGAAAATAACATTAGCTTCATATCAAATTTTCATCCCTGTCACACATTTTTATGGTTCACTTCATACTCTTGGCTTCTCTACCTCCATTTCTGGAGTTGTCCATCAACCAACATACACTTGCATAGCAACCTTGATGTACATCCTTCCTTGGATTTCGGTCCCCTTATTTCCATCTCCAAGTTTTTGCCATCAGCAGCTCCTTTAGATTTACCCTTTTTTCCGTCTATCTCCTTTTGATCACCACAGACTGTTGCTCCTCCCCTTTTGGTGTTCAGTGTCACATAAAACCTCTTCCATCTCTAAATGTTCCTAGTTCTGATATAAAGTCATCTGTTTCTTTTTCCATGGACCCTGTCTTTATGCATTTGTCGGACTGCTATTTCACTGTCTAGTTAATTGCCGATGAAAATCACATTCTAGGCATGAGCGCTAGGGATTTATCCAACTTAATTCACTGTAAAACTGCAAATACCTCCTCTCTTGTAATAGGACTGTTCTCTAAGGGGACCTTTCTCTCTCTAGCCACCCTTTTTACTCTTAAGCTAAAGAACTTCTTAGGATTTTCCTTAACCTTACCTGCCAGATCCATCTCATACTTTGCTTTGCCCTCCTGATTTCCCTCCAGTATTCTTGATCTTTTTATAGTCATCAAGAAATTCACTTGTTCCTAACCTCCTAAGACCAATATATACTTCCTTCTTTTTCTTGACCAGAGCCTCAAGAAGAGTAATTCTGATGAGTGGACCTTGACACGAGACACCGACTTTGCCTTTCTCTACATGAAACTTCAGCCCTTCCAGTATTTTCAGTTTGTTTGTGATTTCCATTTTTTTTTTATCCTTCCAAATACTTAGGTTCACTTTTAGCTTTAAACTTCCAAGGAGTAGATACCCCATCCAGGCTGAATATGACCTGCTCTCTCAGTTTATTTCCAGTGTGTAACAGTGAATATTAACCCACGCCTCAACTCAGATGCTTGCCTCTCACCATGCCAGTTGTATATTGTTGTCTCTGCATTATTCTGCCCCATGCAACAGTGAGAGTTCCAGTTCAACAAAATTCGTAAGTGCAAATGGTCCAGTTGGTGTGATTTTTCATTGATTCTATAATGGCTATGATTCTATTACAGATTTATTAACTATTCCCACAAGAAAATGAATCTTAAGGTTGTATATGGTGATGGATATATACTTTGATAATAAAGTTACTTTGGACTTTTAGATAGAAATTCTCCTTGTATTGAGATGCAAGAAGGGGTGTGCCATTTCAACACTCTTTACAGTTCTTTAATCCTGTGCAACTCTGTTCAATTTGCCTTCACCAATTTAAACACCGCTGCCATATTCCCAGTTCCTCTTCTGTTGTTAGACAGTCTTTACCAGACATTCACAGGAATCCTATGATATCTTTCATTCGAAACAACTGATTTGAAACAGACTGACCTTAAAACTGTCAGCGGTAAATGCACAATGTTCACAGTTCATTGCATATTCAGCTGCCCCATAGATTACTGGGTTTTGAGCACAGATTCGCAGTCACTGAGACTCTGTTATTGGATCCAAAAATAGTTTATAGAGCAATGAGAAGTCTCTTCAAACAATCAAATTGAACTCACTCAATGAGGCAAACAGAGCCTAAACTAGGTATTGCCAGACTGAACATTTAACTCAATGCCATATAATGCACTGAAAACAAAATAAAAGAGAATGAGAAATAGGAAAAGAAATTAAACTTTTGTCTTTAAAGGAATGTCCGCAGCAACTAAATGCTGATAGAATGAGATGCCATGTTTGATATAATTAATTTTCAAAATAAAGTAGAGGTCATTTAGTACTAAATAAGCCATGGGCCGCACTATTAAGAATTCACTGTCCTTGAATTATGATATTATTAAGAGGCATCAAGTGGGCAAGAAATGTTACTTTACTTCCTTCATGAATTTTTTGTTGATCCTTTTGATAAGGCTGGATTAGGCTAATAAAGTTTATTCAAGAAACAGAGCACATCAGACTAACTTCCTGATCATGTCTGTGTGGGCGCAAGAACTGGGTATCTGATTCAACAAGCATTCAATATTCTGACTGCAAAATCCAGACTAACACTGATAAGTAGAGGAGCATTTTTCAATACCTCTGAAGTGGAATAAGACCTAAACAATTAAAATATTTAATACTTGTGCGGATCTCCTAACCGTCATCAGCTTTTAAGTACCTGCTGTGCTTGAAGCTCTTGAAAAGGCTACTGCAGAGTTTTAGATCTAATTAACAAGACTGCTAATTCAGAGAGCTGAAATAAGTGGCTTACAGCTCTTCTTAAAAGGTACAATTTGATTAAAGAATTTAAGCATGTCGTTCAAGACCTTTTGTTCAAAGATACACGAACAATCACTTAATGCAACAGGGTTATGACAAAATAAATAGCAGGTAAAGATATAATTCCCACTATAAGCATATTTTTAATTTTCTCTAAATGATGTAATTTCACAAAATGCTTCTGCATTTACAATGATACAGTGATGCTTAATGTTTTAACCTCTAGAACACTTTGAATTTCAAACTCTATCTACAGTTCAATTTCTCAAAGTTTCTATGTGTCCCCAAGTGTAGATCTGCAGATTAAGTTGTACGATGGAGAACAATTTTAGCTTTTGCTGTAGTGTACACAAAAAATCTAACCATACAAAATTTAATCACAAAGATCCTTGATGTTATAGCTATATACATTCAGTGATGTGCTACAAAGAAGAACAAAGCAAGATGTAATTTCCTGACTAGGCTAACTTAAGACAGTTGGATATGGAATTACTTTTCGAATCCTTGTTCCATTAATATTAACCAAGATTCTCAGTCTCATAAAGCGTCAGAGGGGTACAGCACAAAAACAGGCCTTTTGTCCCAACTTCTTCATACCAATTCTATTTATAGTAACCTAATTTTCCCACTTTAGGCCAATTATTCTTCTACTCTTTTCCTATGCAAATGTATTTAAATGTTGTAGTTCTGTCTTCCCCCACCACTTCCTCTAGCAGTTCATTCCATATAACTGCCACCCTCTGTATGGAAAAACTTGCTCCTAGATCCCCTTTAAATTCCTCCCCTTCCATCTTAGGCCTATGCCCTCTGGCTTTAGACTTGGGGAAAAAGAATAACTATCTACCATATCCATGCCCCCAAAATGTTATAAATTTCTTTAAGGTCACCCTTCAGTCTCCTAAGTTCCAGCAAGAATAAACCTAGTGCTGTGTATTTAATAGTCCAATGACATTTGAGTAATATGGTAAATATGATGCTTGATTAAGCATTCTTTTGTTTAAATTATTTATTACAGGTTATATGGCATACGTCATCATGTCACCACATCATTCATATGCGCCACACTTGAAGTAAAAAGTTAAAGTAATACACGATCTCCTGGGCTCTCGTTCTTTTCTTGCAATTAGTTTTATGTTTTGGAGTTACGAAACATAATAGTGGTGATGAGGAAGTTTTAAATAAACCCAAGATGACTACCGACTAGTTAAAATACAAGAAACAATTGAGTTTAAAGAAAAGCACAATGTGCTTTCTTTGGAAAATGGACAAATTGATGGGTTCATAAAAGAGTGAACTCCTGGTGATAATAATCATAAATTTTAAAAGAGAGCTGAAATAGCTGGCTACATTGGAAAGATAGATGTGTTCGATTGCAGAAGAGATAATTGGATATTGTATACTGAGTGAACTGAGTAGTATTTTGAAGCAGATGGAATAACCGATGAGAAATGAGTACCAGTTTTGCTGATTGCATTGGGATTAAAGGCATACAATTTGCTTAGAAGTTGGACTGCTCCAGTCAAGCCTGCCAAAATTAGCTTTTATGATCTCAAGAAAATAATGCAGGAACATTTAGAACTGACGCCATTGTTGATTGCAGAATGCTTTCAGTTTCATAAGCGGAATCAAAAGCAAGGGGAGTCCATTTCAACGTATGTGGTTGCATTGAAGGGATTGTCTGAACATTGTTAGTTCAATGTTTTGCTTAATGATGCACTGAAAGAACGTTTTATTTTGTGGAATCTAACTAAAGCACAACTTATATTTAAAAGTGCAGCTGAAATGGCTATATCAATGGAAGCAGCAGACAGAGATGCAATTGAGTTGCAATTAGGAATGAAAATGAGTATTAACAAAACTGCAACATCTCAACCAGGGGTTCCCATCTGGAGTCCATGGACCCCTTGGTTAATGGTAAGGCTCCATGGCATCTTTAAAAAAAAAAAAAAAAAAAAAAATTGGAAACCCTGGTCTAAACAGAAACTGGCCTGACCAAACAAATCGTGTGACCATTATGGCAGGGGATCACATGCACCAAATCAACACAGGTTTAAAGGTGAAACTTGCAGAAAAGGCAACAAAGCAGGACACATGCACAGAGCATGTCAGGCAGTCAAAAATAAATGGATGCCCAGAGAAGAGAAAAAGATTAAACGTCAAATTGTCAAAAGGAGTACTAATCCGCATGTAGTTGATAAGGCATCTGAAGAGAGTGGCTCAGAACTGAGTAGCCTCGAAATTTACAATGTGAAAATTAAGAACAAACAAGCATTTTGGCTTACACCAAAAGTGAATGACAAATTAATTAAAATGGATCATTCACGGGCACAAATTTACAATAGTAGTGGATGCACCTACAAAGTGGTCAGAAGTGCCTCCACTACAGCCTCACACAATGTTCATGTGCTGAGAAGCCTCACTGAAGGACTGGCGTTCCAGAACACTTAACCAGTGACAATAGGCGACAGTTTGTTGCAGAACAGTTTCAATCATTCCTTAAAATGAGTGGCATAAGACATATTACATCTGCACCATAGCACTACTCGGCTACAAACGGCTTGGCGGAAAGGTTTGCTGAAAGTCGCACTGCGAACAATGTCAGCAGAACACACTACATTGACACTGAATCAGAACCTTGCCAATTTCCTTCTTGCATATCACAATGCAGCAAATAGCACAACCAACAATTCACGAGCTATTCTGTTCCTGGGTCATCCCTTGCACTCATACTTGGATCTCCTCAAACCCAATCTCTGAAGGAGTATAGAGGACAACAGCTGCAACAAATTGAGGGCTCCCCAAACAGGGAGGTTCAATGTTTCACTCCTGGACAAGCAGTCCTTTTGAGACAGAGTTGATCAAAAGTTCTGTCCTTAATCAATCAAAAGATTAAGGACAGAACTGGATCACTCCCTTACACAGTAGAGATTGCGTCTCATGTCATCTGGAGATGATGCATTGATCAGTTGAGGAGAGCAGAGTCAATTGTTGGAGAAGAAAGGTGACCAAAGTTGTCAGAACCACTTCCTACAACCATCAAGGAGGAAGCCCCAACAAACTGAGATTGTTTCACAGCCACAAGTCTCGCCTGCCAAGCGGAGTGACTCCCCTTGTGAGGAAAGATATTATCCCACCAGAGTAAGGAATCCTCAACAGCGATCAAATCTTTACACTTGAATGGTAAAATTTAAATTTTACTATGCTGTGCATGTCTATAGAGTAATTTTATTATGTAGTATTTTTTAATATATATAAAAAAGTTGAGATGCATTCAATATTGAGTGACAATTTATGGCTAAGCAGGGAGGAGTGTTGTGTATTTTATATTTTGGTGGTATTTGAGTAATATTGTAAGTATCAGACAGAATCAGAACCAGTTTTAATATCACTGGCATATGTTGTAAATTTTTTAAATTTTGTGACAATACATAATATATAAAAAAAAGTGAATTACAGCAAGTATGTGAGTGTATATGTTAAATTAAATAAGTCTTTGTTAAATTGAATAAGTAAATGTGTTTGATTAAGCATTCTTTGCTTGCTTAAATTATTCCTTATATGTAATAGTACATGAATGACATACGTTATCACACCACCACCATATTTGTACGTAACTGGCTTAAAGTAAAAATGAAGTTGGACATTTTATTCCCAGCTCCGTGTTTTTATTCAGTTTAGTTTCCTGTTTTGGAGTTACCAAACACAGCATCTAGCCCATTCAATCTCTCCTAATAAGAAATGCTCTCCATTCCACCCAACATCCTTGTGAATCCCTTCTGCATTCTTTCTAGTGCTGCCACATCCATAATATTCAGATCCACCCCGATCAACATTTTGTACAGCTGCAACACAACATGCCAAAACTTAGATGTGATGCCTGGGCCTATGAAGGCAAGCATGCCGAATGCCCTCTTCACTACCCTATTCACTTTCAGGAAGCTGGGATCTTGTATTCTGAGATTGCTTAGCAACACCCTGCAGTCCCAGCCATATCCTGTACATGTCCTGTTAATGTCTGACAACTCAAAAGGCATTACATCATAATTATTTGAGTTATATTCTATCTGCCACTGTGCCACCCAAGTTTCGAGCTGATCTGTCAATCTCTGTATCCTTTCATAACATTCTTCTCTATCTTATGTTGCACCAATTTATGTGTCATCAGCAAACTTACTAGTAAGTCCATGTACATTCTCACACAAGTTGTTTATCAGACAAATGGACCAAGCACCAATCCCCTGCAATGCACCACTAATTACAGACTCCCAGACACAAGAACATCCTTCAATTACTATCAAGACGAGAAAATCTGCAGATGCTGGAAATCCAAGCAACACACACAAATGTCCTGATGAAGGGTCTTGGCCTGAAACCTTGACTGTTTACTCTTTTCCATAGAAGCTGCCTGGTCCGCTGGGATTCTCCAGCATTTTGTGTGTGTTGCTTCAATTACTACCCTCTTTCTCCTATCAATGAGCCAATTTCAGAGACAGTTTGGAATATAATCTTCCCTACAAAATGCAATAAGCATATTCAACAGTTTAATTTCTGTGTGACAGGAGAACACACATCATAGTACAATAGTCTCCATTTTATTATTTTGTACATTATTATTATTGCACATTATTGCACCTTGGTAAATTATTGTGTATATCATTATTATGTACTTTATTATTATATTCATAATTATTGCCTAGTGTGTTTTTAAATGTTGCTGTAATGAAAGAATTTCCCACTTGGGATCAATAAAGTACTTATTATTATTATTACTATTATAATACACCATGAATCCCATGGACTCTGGCCTTCTAGATCAGCCTATCTGCAGGGTTTTGTCAAAGTCCATATAAACCACTGGACTTCCTACCACCCTGTTTTCATCATTTACCTCCTCAAAAAAGCTCAATCTAATTTGTGAGATAAGATTTTGGGCTGCACAATAGAATTGCCACAGAGGTCCACATGGACATGGGCCAAAACCCCGATCAATTTTAGGTGTGATGTGAAATCAAAAGGTTGCCAGTACTCGTTATCAAAGGGGATGGAGAGGTATTTTAACATGTCTATTAAAACTCTTTCAAAAAAATGCTTGGTTTTCCCTCACCAACTTCAAAAAGATTAAAACAAAACATACTGGGGATGTTCAGGAGGATCAGGCAGATTTTCTCAAGCTCAAATCAAAGTTAAAGCTTTTTTTTAATAACACAAGGCTATTGATCTGAACTGCAAACTCCTTTCCTCTCTACTGATGCTGCCTTACCAACTCAGCATTTCCAAGCCTTTCTGTTTTCACTTTGTTTTTCATTCGACTTTTGAAAGGTGTGATTGAGTTATTCTCTCAGAAGCTTAAACGGAATTTCCTATTTTACCCCATGTTTTCCCCTCCTAGCCTGTCTTTTTCAGGTAGGCAAAATGAGAAAATTAAGCCAAACAAGCATGAATAGATTATAATAGATAAATATCAAAAACCTACAAATTAGGTGAAGCAAATTTGAGAAGACAAAAGTCAGCATGTAGAGGAGTCGCCAATACCTTGTCTAAACTCGGTGCTTCCTTCACAGTGGAAGTTATATCTGAATACACAACAGCCTCATTTAGCACTCAGGTTAGTTAACAGGTAAGGGGCCGATGGATTCTGTACTTGATACATAAAGAAAACAAAATAAATTAATCGTCTTTTTATCATTCTTCAGCCCCCTTAGGCTTAAGTTGTGGATTTCCTCATTAACAGGAGATTATCTGCTATCAAAATAATGTATTCAATGTACCCTGGAACCAGTATCGGTCCAAAATGGAAAGGGTGTATCATTCCATCAATTTGTTTGAAACTACTACATTCAAGTTCACTTGTGATCTAAATTATTTGCAAATACACCTTAAAAGACCAAAGATATTGAGCAGCAATAACAATAGAAACAAGAGCCTTCAACCTTAGTTCAGCCTGTGATCCAACAGGGTGAAAAAAGGAATTCAGGGTAGTTCCATCGTTCAGGAACTGTGTGTCACATTGAAAACAACTCCATTAACATTAATAAAGGAGTATTAACTGTGAAACAGCAAAGGCAACAGGTGTCAAAGGAGTTAAATGGCTTCCATACATAACACCATAGGTCGGCCTTCAATGTCCCCTCCAACATTGCTGTTTCTAGTTTAACAATTGCTCCTTAAACAATGTTGTGACCTGTTCATTTTATCAGCGTGATGCAGAAAATACCTC
Organism: Mobula birostris; assembly: GCF_030028105.1. Classification (NCBI taxonomy): domain Eukaryota; kingdom Metazoa; phylum Chordata; class Chondrichthyes; order Myliobatiformes; family Myliobatidae; genus Mobula; species Mobula birostris. The sequence continues at coordinate 42,141,748 of NC_092390.1, forward strand.
ACCCTATTTAAAATGCACAAAAATAACAATAAGGCAAACTGTGTAGCAATCGTTAGCCTTGTATTTAATAGAGTAATGTCTTCTCATCAGTTACATGGGAAATAAAAACAGTCAAACTTAAATGTACAAAAAATTATGATAGAAGCTCTAAATAAAGTGAAGTAATGCAAGTTTATTGAGTACCGAATCAATCAATCAATGCACAAGTGGATTAACAACAACTCATCGACTAGAGAGAGATGATTTGCCGAAATATCAAGAAGATTGTGCAATTAAGGACTAAAAATGTTGTCTGCAACATTATGGGATGTAAATGATGAGAAATCAATTTGCAAGGGGGAAGAAAAAGATGCACCTCCCTCCCCCAAATTCTGACAGGTTGCCTTATTTATTGTTAAACAACATTCCTGAAATGACCTGAAACTTCTGTAGGTGTTTATTTACTCTCAACACATCAAATGATCAATATTTTTAATTTGGCTTCAAGTTATTATTTTTCACATCACAGCTTCAGGAGCAAAGTAAAGTGGCTCATATTTTAGCGCTAAAAAGATCGATATGACAGTTTCACCTTCACTACAGACCCTGCCAGTTGACTGCAGCACATCATAATGTACAGTGGGTGATGTAGGTGCAGCCACGCTAGAATCACATCATTATCCAGACATGGAGCCAGACAGGAATGATTTAGCCCATCATGCAGCGCCTGATGCCCTTAGTAAACCAATCTCAGCTCATACAGTTTATCAGACCTGTCTTTTATTGAGCAAAGCACAGACAGTTTCATAAAGAAGATTACGTCCCTCATCATAAATGCATCCAATTTTTGCTGAGCCAAGGAACATCTGTAAACTATAATTAATTTTCCATAAATTTCCAAACAAAATTATTCAAACCCGAAACCATGCCCTGAAATACACAGTTATAATTCATTTACTACGGTGGATTCATTGATCGCCATTCAGTATGTCTGTGCGTACAGGAAGAAGAATTACAGCCACAGCGTATTACTCTGTGACATCTACTTCATTTCAATGATTTGGAACTGCTCTGCCTTTCCTTAGACAAAATGAAAGGCTGGATGGCTTATTCCATCTCAGTCACATTTTGTCTAAGCTGGAAATGCACTCAGAGTTTATGTTCGACATAAATTCAAGACACAATTCTCAATCAAAAATCTATCCCGTTCACAGGATCATGCTTCTTGGTTCAAAGAATCCAGCCGCTTTTACAGCAGTTGTGCTTTTAAAGAGTTTGCATAAAATGATTTGCTTTAATAAGCCATAGGTTGATGGAGACCATGCTTACAGCCAAGTCTTTTGTAGCTTATTAAAGAGAAGTTAATTATCCTTGATAATTGCAGTAATGATTTCTCAAGTGATACATTTAAAGGCCATGGGTAACTTTTTGGAGGAGATTAATATTGTGTTGATTATCGCCTAAAAAGAGCAGGAAAGTTAATAGAAAATGAGTTAAAGGAGTGATACAGTAAAGGTCAAATGTAAATGTTAAAGATATGGTTGTCATTGTGAATATCAAATAAACCAAATGTGCAGGAAGTTGACAGTCTCAATTAATATTAAATATGGTTGCACTTTATCTCAAGATTCTCCATCTGCCTTAGAAGCGAATATGGTTTTTGCTGAGCCATTTTAATCAAGTTAATCTAATTCTGTAATGGGGCTTTTCTCACCGGCATCTCTTCTACAATTAAAATACAAAATTTTATGCTTGGTCAATTGGAAGATTAATGTTGTAAAGATATTTTAACTATTACTTTATTGCATTTAAAAGAATAGTTCAAATGCATTTGTTTAATGCTTGAAAACGTCAACAATGCAAAATGTAGGAAAGTGTCAAGCGGTGACCTGCTCTTTTACTATGAGACACGACATTGATGATCACTTAACACAAGGCAGGATTTTCAACTCTCCTGTCTTCAAGGGCAGCCAAACGAGAGGAACATAAATTGTACATTGCATCCCCTCCAACCCTGTCTGCAGTAACCCTCAGGAATGTTTTTTTGTGATGGGCTGGAAGATGGTTAGGCAAGCCAGACCACAGCGTTTGGCTTGGATTCAGAGAACTTTGCACCTCCTGGCTCTATAGAGGCATACATTAAAAATCAGTATAATTAAAAACAAACTTTTATTGGTTTTCACTGTTCTCACTAATTACCATGGGAAACTCCTGACTAATGCAGTCCCAAGGCTGCAGCACTCTTCAAAGGTTTAGCAAGTTATGTATTAATGTGGAAGATGTTCAAGATCATATTGGAGATGGGCAATGAAGTGTAGTGCCTCCTTTAAAATAGTCGAGATGTAAGTGGTCAGCTATGTGCCATGGAGTTTTCATGTTGCTGTGACAATTGACAACCATCATCTATTTATATATAGGCTTCCAACAAGATACCTGGCAAAAAATGACCACACAAAACATATTGTACAATGGAACCCGATAAATTTTCACTTCCAAGGACACTTGTGTAAGCTGACAATTTGCTCCGTTCATAGGAGTTAACCATTTTCCTATTCTCCATTAGAAAATGCTTTACCTACTTGCTACAAAAGTAACATGTTATAAAATATATTAACAATAAATCTGTTTTTTTTTACATTCTCTAGCGTTTTTGGTATAAATAATGGTTTTTTTTGCCTTCATTCTCACCCCTTGAAAGTCTGAATTTCTCCAGGTGAGTTGCCCACAAGCTCACGTTAGAGAGCAGTATTAGAGGTTGATAGCGTGTAGAACTGTTGAGCTGCATGGAGTATACAAGTCTAGTAGTCATATCTCAACTAAACATGATGTGTCTGTATCTGTTCCACAGACGTCCAGACAATCAAGGTGAGAAATGAGATCCATATCATTCTTGCTAAAATTGCAATTGCAAGAAATGCTAATTTCAAATTATATTTGTGGATTTTCTTTGTGGAATGTATAAAAAGATGCAAACAGACTGATCTGGAAATTCTATTCATAGCACAGCAATAGCATGCACCCCTCATGTGAACTGTATTTCAAACCCATGACCCTGCAATGACCTTTGCATTTTAATTAAAAGCATTGAATTTAATTGGAAAACTGAACATGATAGTGGACTTTTCACACCTATCACTGATGCTTGCAATTTTGTTTCTGGATTATCCAAGCTTTTGATATCCTAATGCATGAAAGCAACTGGACATGTGCAGTGGTAGAACATGGAATAGTACAGCACAGGAACAAGCGCTTCAGCCTGCAATGTTGTGCCAAACTAATTACGCCAGTGACACCTAATCCTTCTGCCTGCACATGGACCATATTCCTCCATTCTCTGGTGTCCAAATATAGGCAAGGAACATCTGGGCACCATTACCATGACAGTCATACAAGCGTACATTGCCTGCAAACCACTGAGCTCTCATGAAAGAGCAATATGCTTCAGAGAGCTTGCAGGGGACAAGTTTGATGAGATCCCAGTTTGGTTTTTGAACTGTTTTCATCTCCTCGAGAATCCCCAGTTGACTCTCCCACCATGGGAAACATCCTTTCCACATCTACTCTGTCTAGGCCTTTCAACATTCAAAAGGTTTCAATGAGATACCCCCTCAAACTTCTGAATTCCAGCGAGTACAGACCCAGAGCCATCAAACGTTCCTCATATGATAACCCTTTCATTCCTGGAATCATCCTTGTGAACCTCCTCTGCACCCTCCCCAATGCCAGCACATCTTTTCAAAGATGAGGGGCCCAAAACTGTTCACAATACTCAAGGTGAAGCCTCACCAGTGCCTTATGAATCTTCAGCAATACATCCTTGCTCTTGTATTTTAGACCTCTTGAAACCACGTTTAGTTCTAATTTCCAAACTTCATCACACCATCAGAATGGCTGTGGGATAGTAACTTGCCCTCAATAGTAAAGAGGCAGAATACCCGTGCATATTCCCTTTTGCCCTAGAAATTCAGTTCCATTCACGGAAAGATTTGTCTTTGCAATGTGTATTCCTCTGACTCGATTCTTAATCATTCCTCCTCACTTTTGTACCTTCATGCTAGCCTTGAATCAAAGACATGATCTGGCTTTGACTTGCTTAAAATTTTAATTGGAAATTTAGCTTTTGCTCATTCTGCTTAAAACTCCTCTTTACTCATTGTTTTTTTTTATAGATATACTGCCTTAATTGGCTTAAGATATTGAAATAAAGTCTTGTTGCAATTCTGTATGTAACTGTAACTGTTCCTATGAAACCAGCAGGAAAATCAATTTGTTTAAAAGGGTCATCATCAGATTCTTGCACGATCTTTATTTACAAAATATAATCAATTTCAAAGGAAACAGTAAGTTTTTATGGATACATAAATAGGAAGAAAATGGCTAAGGAAAATGTGGGATGTCTAGGTGAGTTAATAATGTGAAGCAAAGCAATGGCAGATATGCTTGGTAATTTTTTACATCACTCTTCACCTTGGAGTAATTGCAAACGTTATTAAGATAACAGATAACATGGAGGAACTTGTAAAAACCGTAATCACAAGGTATAATGTATTGGAGAAACTCACAGGGGTAAAGATGAACAAATCACCAGGACCCAATGGCCTGCATTCAAGTGGACAAATCTGCAGAGATAGATGACCCATCGGTTGAAAAAATTCAAAATTCACTGAATTCCGAGAGAACCAGAAGATTAAAAAATATCCAATCTGATACCTTTGGTCAAAATGGAAAGATTTCAGAAGGTGAGGAACTATAGATCAACTTGCTGGCATAAAGCTAGAGTTGATAATCAAAGAGGAAATTACTAATCATTTCAGAAGGATAACTTCATCGATATTGTTTAATAATAAATCCTGTTTGGCAAATTTGCTTATATTGTTTGAAACTGTGACAGGGAGAGCTGATGAAGTATATTTAGATGTCCTAAAGCATTTGACAAGGTGTCTCACAAGATCCTGGGGTATAACTTATGAGCTCAAGATATTTGAGGAAGTGTGTAACACTGATTAAAAACTAGGTGGCACCTTGAAAACAGAGTTGGAAATATGGGTCCATCATTGGAAGCCCTCCATGCCACTGAGCAGATCTATGTGAAATGCTGTCACGGGAAAGAGCAACCATCATCAGGGACAACCACTACCAAGGACAAGCTCTCTTCTCGCTACTGCCATCAGGAAGGTGGTATGGGACCCTCAGGACTCACTATCTTTCATCCTTCAGGCTCTGGAACCAAAGGGGATAACTTCACTCAACTTCACTTCCCCCATCATTGAAATATTCCCACAACCAATGCACTCACTTTCAAGGACTCTTCAACTCATGTTCTCGATATTTAATATTATTATTTTTCTTTCTTTCTTTTTGTATTTGCACAGTTTGATGTCTTCTACACTCTGGTTGAATGTGATTGCCCATTATGGTTATTATTCTATAAATGAATTGAGTATGCCCACAAGAAAATAAATCAGGTTTGCATATAGTGACAGATATATACTTTGATAATAAAATTACATTGAACTTTGAAATACATCCTTCTCAAGCTGGTGAGATATAAATAGAGTACTCTAGGGAATGGTTCTTGGCACTCAATTATTCACTATTTACATCAATAATCTGGAGGAGGTTTGCAGATGATACAAAGCAGATGAAAGGGTATGTTGTGATGAGGATACACTGATTCTGCAATAGGATACATATACACAGAGCAACTAGTGAAAACCTAATAAACAAAGTTTAATGTGGGGAAGTGTGAGGTCACGCACCTCTCTAAGTGGGATTTAAAGATTTTATCCATGTACGTGAACAGAGACTACAAAAAAGCTCTAGTGCATGAATTACTAAAAGTAGTCAGGCAGGGTGCAACAGTTAATGAAGATGGCAAATAGCATTTTCACCTTTATTGCACAGGGTTTGGAGTTTAATGCTCAGGAAGTTGTACTAGAGTTGTACAGGGTGTTGGTAAGATCACACCTAGAATACCGTGCACATTTTATGTTCCTTTACCTACAAAAAAGATACAGTAGCATTGGAGCAACACAGGCAAAATGCTGAAGAAACCCAGCATGTCAGGCAGCATCTACAGAAATGAATAAACAGTTGACTTTTCGAGCCAAGACCCTTCTTCAGGACTGGAAAGGAAGGGGGAAGATGCCAGAATAAAAAGGTGGGCAGAGGGGAAGATGGCTAGCCAGAAGATGATAGCTGACAGGAAAAGTAAAGGGCTAGAGAAAAAGGAACCTGATAGAGGAGAGGAGAGTGGACCATGGGAGAAAGGGAAGAAGGAGGGGCACCAGGGGGAGGTGATTGGAAGGTGAAGAGAAGAGGTTAGAGGCAGTGGAAATTGCCATGCTAATTCTTAAGATGAGATACATAATTGTCCTATTGACAAAGTCTAGACGGTTAGGAATTAGGAAGAATGAAAGGTAAACTTTCTCAAACAGAAAGATTCTAAAGGGGCATAACAGTAGATGTCAAGATGTTTTCACAAATGGGAGAGTCACAAAGAAGGGGGCATAGTTGCAAAATTAGTTCGTCATTTAAAACAGATGACAAGAAATGTCTTATCTCAGTGGGTAGTTAATCTTCAGAACTCTCTGCTCTCAGGGCGGCAGAGATAGACAAATATTTGAAAGATCAAGGAATCGAAGGTTGTGGGGAATTGGCACAGTAGATGAGTCTGGCATAGGTCAGCAATGATCATATTGAATAGCACTGATCAGGCTTAGGGGCGGGGTGTAGTGTTCCTGTCTCCTATTTACATGTGTTCTTGTGTTCACACTATATTGTTAGAATTTAGTTGCATGGTTAGAATATTTGATTATAAGCAATGTGTACAATTGACTGAGTTTTCCACAGCTGCATCATCATGGCAGGATGGCTCGGTAGAGCAGTGGTTTGTATAAACTTACTACAGCAGCAGCCCAACTTCAATTCTGCCACTGACTGTAAGGTTGTACACCCTCCTCACGACTGCACGGGTTTCTTCTGTGCGCTCCAGATTCCTCCAAAGACGTATCGGTTAGTAGAGACTAAACACAAGAGCATCTGCAGATGCTGGAAATCCACAGCTACAAACAGGAGGAAGTTAGCAGGTTCGGCAGCATCTACAGAGAGAAATAAACAATTGCCATTTCAGGTCGAAGCCCCTTGTCATGACTGGAAACGAAGTTCTGGCTTCTTCCCCATTCCTTTCCACTCGTGATAATCAGGGCCTAGAATGTTAATTGGTCACATGGGTGTAATTGGGTGGTGCAGGCTTGTTGGGCCAGAAGGGCCTGTTAACATGCTGTATCTCTAAAAAAATAAATACAATTATGCTCAAGACCCTCTCCATCTAACCTCATTGTCTAACTTTCTGGTTCTATTCCCAGTTCTCTCAAGATAATTAATATTGTCTTCCCTTCCTCGTCCTGTGCTGTCTGCTTTATTTGCATCCTTGGTCCTCTTCCTCATCTCATTTCCTTGGCATGGTAAGTTTAAACACCATACAATGGGGGTACTATTACTTCAACATTTTTTACAGATCTTAGTTCAAAAGGATAGTTAACAATCACCTCAACCTACATCTAATGTTCTACTCTCATTACAAATCTGGAGGTTCAATTGATCACACAACTTTTCTGGAATCTTTCTGAAGTTACAAATGGAAAGTGGAGCATCAAGAGGGAAAGATAGCCCTTTCCTCCGTTATATAATCATATCACTAAATTTCACCATGTTAAGGCGACTTTTAAAGAAGGGACATTGGGGACATCGTCCCATTTGCCAGTTTCATGGCTCATGTGAAGCCTTTCAGAAACAGTGGATGCTGCACAGGGTTATTGATTGTGATTTGATGACTGTCTTTGAATTACTAGGTATTGATTTTGGGGCTAGGGCCAGTGCTCTTGGGCAGTGGGGTGTTGGTAGTGGCTAGAATGAACATAGCCACTACTTGTTAGTGACACATTACTGTTAGTGCTTGCTTTGCTCAATTACTAATTTAAAATAGACATTTAGCCATAGTTCAGGTAGATTTAGGTCTAATTTTTACATAGTAACAAAGCTGCCTTCTGATTAACTTCAACTAAGAGCCCTTCTGAGACCATCAAAATCTTTCAGCCATCAGTCCTGACCTACAGGCAGTTTGGATATTTTTATTGCTACTATTTGTCTTTGACCTTTATTCAAATGTCAGTTAAATAAAGTTGAGTGCAAAGCTTCATAGGCTGGGCAAGATAGTCTAATCAATACAGCATTAAGACATGACCAAACAGTAATAAATTAATTAGTTACTATTAGCAAACAACTTTCAGCTATTTTTACAATAGATTGTGTTGAACATACAACTGTTAATAGCAACTCTCAATAATTAAGTTTGTAATTTATTCCACGTTACTTTGGTTTCATATTGACCTATTATGTATGACATTTCTTTTATCTGTAAACATTAACACTACCTGGGATATTATTCTGGGATGAAGACATTTACTCAAGAACAGGGAATTCTGAGGCATGAAGAAAGCGGTGAAATAGCTGTTGGAGAAGGGGAAAAATCTCAGGGTGACAAACAAAAGATGTTCAGAAACACAAACGGCTGTAACTCCTCTTCTCCAACTGAAAGCTGTTGAGATTATATGAAATCGATAATCTGTAATTTATTGAGACGTAGTATTGACCACAGAAGAACAAACTGCTAATTAACATGAAGATCTAACTGAAACAGGCAACAATAAAGTATTATCACCAAATCCAACAGACAAAGATTTTGGTTACTAACTGAGAGGACAAGAATACAGGAGTTATTGATCACATTGAATTTATGGTGTAACAAAGCATATTTAACATAAGCAGACAAGCAAATCCTGTTCTCAGTTTGGAATCAGTATATTTAGCCAGAATTCATGTGCTTCCTATTAGCACATTTTTCTGCTGCACAAATATGGCAAAACTATTTCTGTTCATTATTATTCTATCCTGAGACTGGCAACAGCTTTAATTTTTCATAGCATATAGTACACGCAAGTGCTATGCTGAAAACAGCATTTAGGTATTGCCCTGATCAAGGAGTCCTAATGAAATTTCTCGGCCCTATAAGTCGACTCTTTATTCTTTTTCATAGATGCTGCCTGACCTGCTGAGTTCCTCCAGCACTTTATGTGGGTTACTCAGGTACTGTGCTGATTCTAGCTTTCACTGATGCAATCAAGTAGAGCCACAGAAGAGACGAGTTTCCAAGGATTTACAAACTAGTATTACTGTGGAAAGCTCTGAAAACACCATTACCATGAGCACTAAGTTGTACATCATGGGTTGATATACTCCACTCTAAGAAACAAGTTACTGTATTGCTATTCTATTCTTCTCAAATACTATTTACAATTCTTGCCTTTTTAATGCTCATTTCAGGTATTTCAAATTGTACTTTAAATTGCTATTCTACTTTAAACAACCGATTCTACTTTAAACAACTGAACATGTTCCAATCTTTTTTGCAGTTTGTATAATAGAATCAGAGAGCACTTCAGTACAGAAACGGGCCATTCGGCCCACCTAGTCAATACCGAACAGTTATTCTGCCTATTCCCATTGACCTACACCCAGACTATAGCCCTCCATATCTCTCCCGTCCAAGTACTTATCCAAATTTTTCTTAAATGTTGAAATCAAACCTGCATCACCACTCCTGCCAGCAGCTCGTTCCACACTCCTATCATCCACTGAGTGAAGAAGTTATGCTTAACAATTTATTCGTGTTTCCTGTTCTGCCGGCTTAATGCCCCAGAGCTCTGAGAGCCACAGTTCTAGGAATAGAGAAGCTCCCACCACGGATATTGACGGATCCTTTCTTCCCGGCTACAGTGAGTTCACCATATAGCCAAGCTGTGGTCACTTTACAAAGAGAAAGATATGTTTGGAATTCTGTTTATTTATGGACTCATTAAGGTGAGAGACGTCAGGCCTGAAAGATTAAATACTGTTAAGTTTAAGGGATGGCACCAAAGCAATCGCAGATCAACAGAAGGAAGAAGTTGCTCTTTCCATTCTGCTCCAATGAAGTGATTGAAGAATCATACAAGAACGTGCCACCTGCACTGCACTAGTTTAATATTGACAACACATGCCTATCTGAAGCACTGCTCAGTAACGTATTAGGCACATCTAGTCAGAACGGAATTGAAACCACAAACCCTATTTCCTTCGTTTCTTTATGACTACAGTTTGAATTGGATTGAATTGCAGAGCTCATGATGAGACCTCTCAGCCAGAATCTCAAAAATCCAACTGGTTGTTGAATCGCAGTTACCACCTCTAAAATTAATTATTATGCATATTGACTTGAGGAGAAATGTGACTCCTTTCCACTCACTCATCATCAATAACTCTACAGTTAGCACTGTTTCAACATTCAGGTTCCTGGGCATCATTCTTCTGCAGGACCTCACGTGGGAGAATCATATCTCCTTCATTGATGAAAAGGCTCAACAGAGGATGTACTTCTTGTGGTAAATACATGTATTAGAACAGCTAATACATCCAAATATATATGGAAAATAAAGTTGATCCTTGATCCTTAATCATTGTGGTAAAAACAAATTAGGAAATGCACATGAATTCCCGTCCATTGTAAGAAGAGCAAATTTATGTCTTATTAATTGTTTATGAACTCCGCATAAGCATGTGAGGCTACTTGAGTAAAACATGCCTGGAGGTTAAAATATTGCAGTTCTCATGCAAAATTTGAAGGTGTACAAACTCAAAAAATAATGATTCAGATAGTTAAAACCCTTCACTGCTGATAGACAACAGAATTTAATGCAGTCAACAGAAACCAGCTCATTGGAAACAAGAAAAACATTTCTCAAAAACTGACTGAGAATCATGGATTTCTGAACAATAAACAATGGAACTTGAATTGTTCAGGTTCTGAATTACCTAATTACACAGCAGAATGAACTCCACAAGAATCCCAATACATTGTAAGAACCAAAAAAAAAACCAGCTGTTTTCATTTACACCAATTTATGTCACGCTTCCCTGCCTTTGTTTAAAAGAAAACTCTGGCATCATTAGTATGTATACTGAAGTCAGAAACTGCATCATTTACTGTGTTCTTTCTTGATTATTCAAATGCAGTCCCTGCTTTTTTCATTACCCTTATTCCAGCTGTTTTACTCCAGTTCCAGTGGAACTCCTGCTGTTCAGTGCCACCTAGTGTCAGAACCTGGTATAATTATCAGTTTAAATTCTAGAGTTTTGGGAGTTCTTTCAGATAAACAGTCGGAAGAACTACCTATCTAAAACAAAATTGAGCACTTATCGCATGAGATTAACTGCACAACTATATGCCTTGGTTAATTTTTCCACACTTTTTCAACACTACATATTAAAATATGCATGCACTCCCTTCAATCCAGGCACAGAAATTGATTTAGGACGGTTCAGTAGGATGCTATTAAAGAGTGCAAAAGTGACCATGGGACTGAGGGGCAACTGGAAGCGGCTGGAACAAATTAAGCAGCATGGGAAAAAAGCAGCAAAGAGCTTAAGGGAATGAAGCAACAACAGTGGAGTAAAGCAGAAACATGAGAAAGTCTGCAGATGATGGAAATCCAAAGCAACACACACATAATGCTGGAGGAACTCAGCAGGTCAGGCAGCATCTATGGAAATGAATAAACAGTTGACATTTCTTCAGGACAGAGTAGCAAGATGGCCACAACTCCCTTCAAGCAAAATTAACTTGATAATTTAGCAGGGATTAGATCCCATAGGTACTTAAACAGGCAAGCCAGTTGGAAGCATAGACTCTGCTGGGCAGATACCTTCTGCTGAGAGTCAACACATGTTCGTCTGCCACAATGAACTTTTTCAAACCCAATTTGACATCTGTAAGAACATCATCACATTTCTTGGTTTGTGTTCTTATTTGCTGTCACATTGCTTGTGTTAGGGTGCACGTCAAAGTTCAACATCTCAGATTTGCTTGCCGACCTATACAATCGCTGATGGAAGTTTTATACAAATCACAGAAAGGGGGAGAAATGATCGATGCACAGGATCATGAGAAAACCAAGTATTCATGATGACTAGACGCATGTCTGTCTGATTATCTACTGTGAAGTATTATTTCAAAATCACCACTACAGACATGTGACTGTCTAATGACAGCTTTGAAATATTTGCACACAATGTGTGGACTCTTTCCTTTCTCAGCTTATTTTTCTTGCCACTGCGTAATGCTAGAGAATGAACTTAACTTTTCACTTGTGCAGGACTGGGCATGGATATTTACAAATTTTTATGGTTTGGTGCATCTATTTCTACCAATCACAAAGCAGTTTAAAATACTGCTCACCATTAGACTTCCATGCATGAAGTCAAAATTCAAGCAGTTTGAATAATGGAAGTGGGACAAAAAATAGCTTTTCAATAAGTACAGTGAGCTGTTAAGTTGCAATCATTAACCCAATTCCATGAGCATCATTATCGTTAGTTTGGTTTAGATTAGTGATGTACGATTATTAGAAAACATCTGTTGCAATGCTCTTCAAAGTACAATCAGGTATGAAAATTGGCAGAAAATGAGTAGGAAGAACTTCTTTGAAAGGGCTTTTTAAGGAGTATTGATAGCTGTTACTGCAAGCTAGGCTAATTGATTTAGTGTATGAAGTTTTTTGGCTACAGAAAAACAGTTAAATTTTCTCACATTACTGACACAAGAGCCTCTGGGTAACTTTCATTTCTTGGGTGAGGATTTACTGATTATCCTAAGCCACCAAGGAACTGCTATGAAGCTGTTACCAGCCAACTGTCTGTTAGAATTCTTTAAAAATCATTCTACACCTTTCCTATCATAAATTTGTCTGATGAATTGAAACCCAAATTTGTTGTATATTACCTCCACTACCAATACATTCTCCAACAAGAGTTCCAGGTATCAAATTGTGCAATATCTCTCTCCAGTTCACTCAACAAAAATTCAAAATTAAATAAATCCGACTTACTAGGAATGTCACAGAAATAATTCGTGCAATCCAAACAAACGGACAATGAAGTCTTTCTACGTGATAAAGATTAAACCATCAAGCAAATTTATTACAAACTCATTTCTAGTTAAATCATCAGTATTAAACATCACTTCGAGTTACTGCAAGTTCCAGGACAGAGGAAGGAAAAAAAACTTGTTGTTTGTAAGTCACAAAATATCCTATACCGGTTATATACTTACTTATGGCTGTGATTTCCGTGATCCACGCAGTTAACCAAAATTCTATCCAATTCCCATGAAAGACACTCGTGTTACTGGAATTTACTAATCCACTTAAAGCATTTAAATCCATGTTTCAACAAAAAAAAATTGTCTTACAGTATGTGCAAGATTACCACCAGTAAAGCTGGAAGTTGATCTTCAGAATCTTATGCAACTTAGTCTTGGAGGTTGCAAATTTGTTCTGACAGTGCTGGGGGTGAGCTAGAATTATTGCTAGATCATCTGATCCCCAACAATAATAAATCATTCAATTTTTATTGTGTGCTGAAGTCAGTAACATACTCATTTTAGTATCTGAATAACATCACAAAGTTTATGCTTCTACTTTGCATTAGAAATGCTTGACATAATATATAATGAAGGCATACACTCAATGGCCACCTTATTAAGTAGAGGAGTGAAATACAGTGTGGTCTTCTGCTGCTGTAGCCCATCCACCTCAAGGTTCGACGTATTGTACATTCAGAGATGCTGTTTTGAACGTCATTGTTGTAATGCGTGGTTATTTGAATTACTGTCGCCTTCCAGTCAGTTTGAACTAGTCTAGCCAGTCTCCTCTGACCCCCTTCATTAGCAAAGCCCACAGGACTTCCACTCACTGGGTGTTATTTTTGTTTATCGCACCATTCTCTGTAAACTCTAGAGACTGTTGTGCATGAAAATCCCAGGAGATCAGCAGCTTCTGAGATACTCAAACCACCCCGTCTGGCACCAACAATCATTCCAAGGTCAACATCACTTATATTTCTTCCCCATTTTGCTATTTGGTCTGAACAACAACTGAACATCTTGAGCATAACTGCATCCTGTTATGCATCGAGTTGCTGTCATGTGATTGGCAGATTAGAAATTTCCATTAATGAGCAGGTGTACTGGTGCATCTAATAAAGTGGCCACTGAATGTGTGTTCTAGTATTGTCCTTCCTTCAATTACAAGATTAGCATGAGGAAGATATCTTACCGTAAAATGTTCAGCTGATTTATAATTTTCATCCAAGTATACTCGTGCTCTGTTATACTCTTTCATTTCATCACTTGATAGCAGTTCTCTACAATAAGAGAAGGAAAATGTTTTTTCATGGAATTTTTAGGATAGGTTTGTTTTTTGCTACAGTAACTCCAAAATGCCTTGTCTTTTAATTCTTGAACATATTCAGTAATTCATCATCCATCTCTCTCCAAAGCAAAATTCCACAGGTGAACAGAAATTCCTTCTCCTACCCACCTTAAAAGGGCAACTCTTAAACCAGAATATGCTCCCTGATTTTAAACTCACCAATGAGAATACTAGCTTTATTCCTAATTATACAATTTTAAAATTGTGTCCTGTCACATTTGGGCCTTGGTGAAAGGTTTACTTGAATCAGATTGTTAATGTAGAGTTTTATAAACTATCCTTCTGTAAGCATGTTTGGTTCAGTAGAAAACGCTGAACATGAGGAAATGCTTTGAACATTTTAATTGAATACCCACCAAATAAAGGTGGAAAACTGTTGTAAAGTAGAGCAAAAGTTCTGAAAAGTAATTAAATCAAATGCATTCATAAATGTAGCTTGATGTTTGTAGTCTTTACATGTTGATTGAACTGTGAAAGATTCGATCAAAGGTAGCTGATCAATAATGTGAAGGTATGCTATTCTCAACCACATTGATGTTGGTTTCATTCTGTAAGCTGCTGCCTGATACAGCCCAACTATCTCCATGAGTGGAAAGGCTCCCATTTATATTGAAGTGTATCCCAAAAACATCAAAGCAAGCAAAACATGCTTGTGTCAACTATAATTTTAAAATCTTTTCCCATGGCAGCATAGTGGTTAGCCTGACGCTAATGCAGCTCAGGAAAAGGGATCTAGCTCAGGAAATTCCAAGGTTCAGAGTTCAACTCTGGTGCCATTCTGCAGGAGTCTCTACTTCCTTCCTGTAGAATGCATGGGTTTTCCCCGGGTGCTCCAGTTTCCTCCCACAGTCCAAAGACCAGGTATGTTAATTGCTCATTGTAAACTGTCTCGTGATTAGGTTAGGGTTAATCAGAGTTGTAGAGTTGCTGGGGCAACAAAGCTCAGGAGACTGGAAGTGCTTACTCCATGCTGTATTGCTAAATAAATACTAAATCTCCTCAACTCCCAACAAAGTATAATTCCTGTATAAAGTAGAAATAGCGAGATAGATAGATAGATAGATAGATACTAGGACTTGATGTTTCAATCCCTATGGTAAGTCAGCACTCTCGATGTGGGCAGTGGGCTTGGAGTGGTGACAAGAAGGGAGGATAGGTACATCATCGGGGTCATCAGGTGGGCACCCTCCTTCTTTGACGTTTCATTGAAAAGCCCACGACGTCTCCAGAGGGCTCAACAGTGCTACCTGGCGTCCCATACACTCCCCTCAGTTCCATACCCTCCTGTCTTCATCTTGCAGCCCAGTTGTTGTCTTTCTTTTTAATCCAAATCCAATTGCTGCTTTCTTCTGCTGCATTTGACAAGGACTTGATCGCTTGTTGGAGGGAGTGACCCCTCACCCCCATCTTCCTCAATAGACTAGCCGTAGATGCAGCAACGAATCCCCTGCATCCCATTTCTACAGGAAATATCTTGGTCTTCCAGCCATTCTGGACAGCTTCAGTTGCCAGTTCAGAGTACTTGGTCTTTTTCCTCTCATAAGCTTCTTCGACACCACGGTATTCCCATGGTACTGTCAATTTCACAACATATGCCAGCTTGGCTGCTGTGGACCACAGGACTATGTCTTGCCGGACTGTTGTAGCCGCAATGTCTGGGGGAAACACAAGCTTTTTTTTCCCCCCCAAGGCCACGTCCATTTTCCAATCCCGAGCAACCTGCAGAATGCTTACATCTTTTGATGTTATATGGTGCTCTGGAGGCTGGCCTGCTGGTACAAATCACGTGATGTGGACATTTCCTGCCGATGTTTGTGGGAGAGCATTTGTGGTGACTCGCCTCTGTTCCAAGATTGATGCCAGCTGTCCCAGAACTTGGTTATGCCACCAAGTGTACCGCCTCTGGGTGCGGCTCATGGTGCATCCTGTTAAAATGTGCCTTAGTGATCCAGGTGCTTGACAAAGAAAGCAAGCGGGGTCTTCTCCCCAACACTGGTTCAGGTTCTGGGGTGTGGGTAGGAGGTCATAAGTGGCTCTGATGACAAAACTTAGCCGAGATCCCTCCATCTCCCAGATGTCACGCCAGCTAAGTTTCCTCTTTCCCAGGCTCTCCCAATTAGTCCACTGGCACTGCTTGGCCATTGAGACGGCCCTGGCGTTTCGCTCTGCCTCTCCTGTCTTTGCAACTCCTCCACCACGAGCAGTCTCTTCTGCACTGATGTTGCCTTGTGCCACTGAGGAGCTTTGGGACGAGCCTGAGCCCGGCTCTCCCATGTTGGACTTGGCCAACCACATCCCTGAAGCGAAGAGCAGACTTAGCTCTCTGAACGGCTTCAGATGGACTCCACTTCCTCCCCATTGCCACCCTGGGGCCGCTGTTTCAATAACAGTATCTTCAGATTCACTGAGGGTCATGACCAATCTTGCTTTGGTGCATTTGAATTCTTCCACAAGACTTGCAACTGGTAATTCCAATTTGCCGTTCCCGTACAGTCCAACAGGACTTAAGCATCGTGGAAGTCCAAGCCACTGTTTTACATGTGGGCTGATCATTCTTTTGAGCTTTTCAACCTTGCTGATGGGGATTTCATACACCGCTAAAGGCCACATGAGTCTTGGGAGTATGCTGAACTAGAAGCAGCACAGCTTGAGTTTTCCTGGCAGCCAGGTCTTGTTGATGCGAGCTATGTACATGATGGTATCCTTTTTCAGTTGTTTAAACCGCTCAGTGTACTTGAGCTTAGCATCATATCATCGGCCCAAGCTCTGAAACAGTTGGGACAGGCGTTCCGTCAATATGAAATCTTTTATCCATGACTTGACCTTTGACAATGGAGATGCTTCTGCACTTGCTGGGCTAGATCTTCATCCTTGCCCATGTGATGTTTTGATGAAGCTAAATATGTTAAAGGACAATTAAGGACAAAGATGAGGTCCCCGCCCCCCCCCCCCCAAGCTGGTCTATATGTGTGGACTGGTTGGCAAATTCAACTGATGACAAGGGATCAAATTCCAGATGGAATCAAATTATTGAAAATGATAGTGAACAATTGATAGTCATTTTGAGTATTACACTCATCATTTCTTACTGATAAGAAGCTCAGTGTTCAATACAGAATTAAAAGAGTTTCTGCTCTGGAATTCCAATTCTAAATTTCTGAAAATGAAGATGATAGATGTGGCAATAGGAATGTGAGCTCTAAAAACATAAAAGCTCCACTTTCTTGGAAAAGTTGGACACAAACACACAACTAAGCTCAAACCACACACATAAAAGTTGCTGGTGAACGCAGCAGGGCAGGCAGCATCTCCAGGAAGAGGTACAGTCAAACCAGCTCAAGCCAGCAGGGGGAGGTATTTCCAGTAATACAGTATCTGGAAGAAACTTTGTAAACATGTCTGTGCCAGCAGAGGGAGCCCTGCTCTTGATTGGGATGTAATCGGCAATATTTTCAGTTTAGAATTTAGAATGCTTCTTCCTTAATTGCTGTAATACAGCATACATTTTTAAAATGTGTTATTTTAACTGTGAACCTGCTATGGGTTAAAAAGTAGGACATTAATTTTAGTTAATAATTTTAATAAATTAAGTGAATTCACAAAATTGAGACAAATCAAATTTAATATCAGTGAGTTTGAAGTCAATCACTTTAATTTAAAATAAACAGAACTTTTTAAATGGTTAAAAAGTTAGAATCAATGGGGGACCCGAAGGGAAACAAGATCCAAAAGGCCTTTTAGAATGTCAAATGATAAAGGGCACCATCAAGCTGAAACATTAGCCCTAGTTCTCTTCCCACAGATGCGGACCGAACTGCTGATTTTCCAGCATTGTATGGTTTGTTTTTCAGATTTTCAGAATCTGCTGTGTTTTGATTTCCAATAATTCTCATTGCTGACAAATGTATTTAGAGGGACAGGAGCACATGGTAAGAATCTCTGGACACCATTCCTCATCACTCCGCTGTGGGGGTGGGAGAGAACATGCCATTGATTTATCTGAATTACATCTAGGCTCCATCTATTGATTTGGGAAGAGACTGAAAAATACAGATTGTATTTCCTGGAATTTGGAAGGGTAAAGGATGATTTGATTGATACTCACACACTCAATGATTCAGGAACAGCTTCTTTCCTTCTGCCATCCAATTTCTAAATGGACACTGAACCCAAGAACACCACCTCACTACTTTATGTTATGTATTTATGTTTTTCCACAACTTATTTTTACTATATAATGTATAACGTAATTCAGTTTTTTCTATATATGATACAAACATTTGTAGATATAGAAAAATCATACATATATATTTATATTGCATTGTACTGTTACTGCAAAGTTAACAAATTTCACAACATATGCTGGTAATATTAAACCTGACTCTGATTCTGACAATCAAGAGACCAAGGGAAATGATAGAGTCAGAGGAAACTATGTTTGCTTACTCTGGAATCTAGAAGATATAATCCAGAGAGAAGTTTGAGGAAAACACATCTACGCAAAGAAGTTGGTAGAAATATTGAACGCTGTTCTAAAAAAATCAATTGGAATTGAATCAACTGTAAATTCCAATCATGAGGGTTAGAAATGGGGAAGTTATTACTTGAAATCAATGCCTGGAATACAGCTGTCTCCAAAGAACCAATAAGAACACATTTCAGCCAACCCAGCCATCCCTGAAATTAAATCAAGACCAACACGATAAAATTTTTTTGAGTTAGAACTGTCCATCAATAAAGATAGGAAATGTTGGTGGATTAACTATTATACTTAAAATGTGATATCTTTCTTAATGGACAAATAAGTAATTAATTTAAATGTTTTATTGTTGACCTTAATATGAACCATCAGATCATTGCCCAGTTCAGTTTCTCACTTGAGTTTAAATGACTCAGAGCAACACACAAAATCCTGGAAGAACTCCACAAGTCAGGCAGCATCAATGGAGGGGAATAAACAGCCAAAATTTCAGGACGTGACCCTTCCTTAGGACTGAAAGGTCAACTGTTTATTCCCCTCCATGGATGCTGCTTACTGTGTCGAGTTCCTCTAGCATTTTGTTTGTGTTGCTTTGGATTTTCAGCATCTGCAGAATCTCCCTTGTTGGAAATAACTCAAAGCTCTTGTTCTTAATTCATTCTTATGAGATCGATGCTTCATGTAAACTAGATATTATATGAAGCTTAAAGAACTGTGGTACAATGCTCTTAGATCTGTTTGCAATGACCTTCAGATTCTGTTAAGAATTAAGGTCGGTTCATCAGTCATAACAATGTTGTTTTCCACCTTACCTTACATAGTGTACTAAATGATGAATGGAAATATGAAACAAATCAATGACGATTGGCTAACAGCTAAGTAACTGATGCAATTTAACATAGCACCTCAGTAATCTGATGAGTCTTAAATTCCCATGTTTTCACCTTGTTAGTAATAAAGGCCCAAGTCATCATTTTGCTGAGAGTTAGGCAAACACAATACTTACTTCACAAATTTATCAACGTGGGACATTGAGGCTTCATAATTCTTTCCTCCAACTTCTTGGCAATGCAATGCAATAAAGTGAGGCTTGTGTGTGTGCACGGTCTGTAAAGAAAAAGAAAAAATATATTGTCACCACTACAGCTAAAGGAGATCAATGAAATACCAAAGCAGCACACACAAAATGTGTGAACTCAGCAAGTCAGGCAGCATCTATGGAATTGAATAAATAGTTGACATTTCAAGCCGAGACCCTTCTTCAAGTTTGGCTAAAAAAAAATAAAGCTTTTGATACAGGGGGTAATTTTAAGATAGAAGCAAATGAAAATTTATTTGCTAGGTTTTGCAGAAGTATACAGTGTGTGTATATGTATTATATATATATAAAAAATAGAGAGAGACTTTTGCACAGTACTGTAATAACTTTATGTATTGCACTGTACTGCTGCCACAAGAAAAACAAATTTCATGACATATGTGAATGATGGTAAACCTGATTCTGATATGGGTCTCTATTGTGGACAGAGAGTGGGAAAGAAGCAGGGATAGGGGAATCATGGTTGGGAAGAGGGGAAGGGAGAGTGGAAGGAGCGGAAAGCATCAAAGAGACACTTTGTAATGATCAATAAATCTATTGATTGGAATCAAATGACCTTGCCTGGTGTCTCAGGGCTGGGTGTGCTTGCACCTGCACCCCCCCCCCCCCAATCTCTGGCACTCCTTTTCTGACACTGGTCTCACACCCTCTCCATGGAGCTACCCTTCACTACCCCCAGATTCAGCTCTTGCCAGATTCACAAACTTGCTCTCTGCTCCACATTGACAAATACAGTACTGTGTGTATGGCTTTGGATTTATCAGTTGCACTGGAAAGAAGATACAAGGCCTTCACTGCCAATCAGCCTATGTCACTGCTGAAAATGGAGTGGTTTTCTAAGGTGTAGCACTTTATTCCAGCTGAGTTCACGAGCCAGTTTTTCTATCAGGCTATGGACTGGAGGTGTTGCTCCCCAGTGTTATATTGCCTACGAGCGGCCTGGTTGGTCTATACACCGTTCCCACTGTGGGCTAGCTGCTTCACTGTTTGTGCAGCTCTCTGATTCAGTTGGCTCTGAGAAGTGGTTGGAGTGGTGGTTTACTAACAGCACACCTCCTCTCAATTTATGTACTCTTCAGTAGCAGTAGGTATAAGGTTATCTCATTGTTCACAGCAGAAGCTGAAAAGCACTTTGATAATTACTCATCACAGACTAATTCAAATCAACATGCTGGGACATATTGAAAAACTATTTTTGTTTCCTGCCTTCTTTTAGAAAGAGTAATTATAGTTTAAAAGGGAGCTGTTCTCTCAATACTGATAATTAAGTGAAAAGTTGGAAAGTAGGAGAGGAGCAAATGGAACACTGAGAACCCAATTAACTTGACATTAATGCATTGCTTAGAGGTGAAAGAACAACTGCCTGAAATAAAGTTATTGTAGATGCTAGGAATCTGAAACAGCGAATGCTGGAGGTACTCAGAGAATGACACTAAAGAGAGAAACAGAACTGATGAACCTGGAACTTTAATTCAATTTCTGACTCCACAGATACTGCTTGATCTGTTGAGTATTTACAACATTTTCTGTTTTCATTTCAAACTTCCTTTAAAAGGTGTATTATCCTTAAGAGTCATGGAAAAGTACAGCACAGAAACAGGCCCTTTGGCCCATCTAGCCCATACTGATGCATTTAAACAGCCTACTCCCATCGATCAGCACTTGGACCATACCCCAGCATACCCCTACCACCAAACTTCTATCCAAACTTCTTTTAAATGTTGAAATCAAGCTTGCATGCACTACTTGTGCTGCAGCTTATTCCACACTCCCACGACCCTCTGAGCTTCCCCTCATGTTCCCCTTAAAGTTTTCACCTTTCACCTTGAACCCATGACCTCTAGTTGTAGCCCCACCCAACCTCAGTGAAAACAGATTCTACTTCATGCATCGTTAAGTACGGTCCTGTTTGTATTATTTTCTATGCTCTTTGGTTCTGCATTTTATTTCATTTATAAGTAAGCAGCTTCGACCTGCATACAAATGACTGGGGGAGCTGCCATTTGTCTCCTTTAAATGGGATGTGAGCATATCCCACAAATTCCCCCATTGTTGATTCCTAAAGTGATGGGTAAATCTGTTAAAAGATACAGATGTCGTCCTATACACATTATTGAACGTGATTATAAGGAACATAGGTACTTATGGAAGTTTCCATCTACTTCTGAACACAAGTGTTGTGGGAAACAAACTTATTGTAGAAGAATCACCTCTGGCAGTATGACCCAGCATGTCAGATTTCTACATTGGCAATAAGCCCTGAATAAGTCACCAGTGGCTAGATCTTAAAAAAAAAAATACTGGGTATTTAAGGCATCAATGTTCTGTGATTATTCATTACAGCCTTTTCGAAGTGCCTCACAATTTTCCACTTTCCATCATCACTCAATCACATACCACAACCATCACCATTTTCTCTTCTTGTATTCTAACTCTTTCTGTTTCTGCCCCAGTCAAAGCAGGACTGGTCCGTGAGGAAACCTTCTTGAAAAATGTACATCAGTGACAAAGGCAGAATTTCCTTTTAGTTTAAACATCTTGGTAAACATTGGTGTGGGTCTGAACTATCTGTGGAAGAGTTTAAAATATACTGTATAATCCAGGACAGTTATACATTTCCCTCTGACTAGACAGTAGGAGATGTAATTTTAGTTATTGAATCTTTCTCAATTTGATGGACTAGATTGACATATATAGTAGTGTGCAAAAGTCCGAGGCGCATATATATATTTATATATTATAGTATTATAGCTAGGGTGCCCAAAACTTTTGCAAGTACTGTATTGTCAATGTGGAGCAAAGAGCCAGTGTGTAAATCTGGCAGGAGCACAAGATGTTAGGGCTGTCGAGGATGGAGCACCACAGGGGGCGTGTGGGACAGGTAGCAGAGGAGGAGGGCCAGGGGCAAGAGGTGGCATGGGTGCAGACACACCCAACCCTGAAACAACAGACAAGGTCACTCGATTCCAAACAATTGGTTGATTGATCATTACAGAAGATCTCTCTGGTGCTTCCCATTCCCAACCCTCTCCTTCCCCCCTTTCCCAACCATGATTCCCCTCTCCCTGCCCCCTTCCCACTCTCAGTCCGCAATAGTGGTCTATATCAGAATCAGGTTTATCATCACTCACATATGTCATGAAATTTGTTACTTTTGTAGCAGTACAGTGTAATACAAAATTACTACAGTACTATGCAAAAGTCTTAGGTCCCCTACTATATATATGCGCCTAAGACTTTAGCGCAGTATGTAGATCCAAATAGTGCCATTCATTTTACAGCTACATTGTAAGATTTGTTTCCCCCTTTGTAGCTTAACACACACAAAACACTATAGACAGGAATAAAGAGTCAATGTTTCGCTTTGGGACCCTGTTTCGGGCTGAGATCCAGGCCCGAAATGCTGACTGTCCTCTTTTTCATAAATTAATCATGTATTACGTTCTAGAAGGGTGACAGGGGCGACAGATCAAAGAGAGTGGGCATGATAAGATGGAGACCAAGACACAAATGATGATAGCGCCAACTGGAAGGTGGTGAAGGTACAATTAACAAACCTTCACCGCTTCCCTCAGTAGGTATCAGCACCACATTTTCTTCTGTCTCTCTTTTCCAGATGGAATTGCTCATTTAGTGCAATGTGCATCTTGCCATCAGCCATCTCCAAATGGCACGTGTCTACATATTTATCTATACAGAAATATATATACAAGTTGCAGCCTGGGGTAAATTTTGATCTTTGTTGACCCTGACCCTCAACAGTGGTACTCCCCAGGGCTGCATGCACAGTACCCTGCTCTACTCCCAGTATACCCATGACAATGGGTGGGGACCATCATCAGAGATCCTCACCACCCAGGTCATGCTATCTTCTTGATGCTGCCATCAGGTAGAAGATGCAAGAGCCTCAGGACTCGCACCACCAGGTTCAAGAACAGTTACTACCCCTCAACCATCAGGCTCTTGAATAAAAGGGCATAACTAAACTCACTTGTCCCATCATTGAAATGTTCCCACAACCGATGATCTCACTTTAAGAAGTCTTTATCTCACTATCTCATGGTCTTGATACTTATTGCAATTTATTTATATTTGGATTTGCACAGTTTGGTGTCTTCTGCACTCTGGTCGATCTCTCATTGATCCTGTTTTAGTTACAGTTCTGAAGATTTGCTGAAAATGCCCACAAGAAAATGAATCTCAGGGACGTATATGGCGACTTATATGTACTTTGATGATAAAATTTACCTTGAATTTTGACATTGCGGCGAAAGAAGGTACCCACTCTTGTTCATCAATAACACCACTGTTGTAAGCTAGGTCAATGACAATGATTAGATGAACTAATCGTTCATTGTGATTGTGAACTTTTTGTCATAGTGTCAGAACAACATCTAGCCTTTAACATCAGCAAAATGAAAGAGCTAGTTGTTGCTGAAAGGAGGCACGGGGTGAACACAGCCCTAACCACAGCAACAGAGCTGCTATAGAACTGGTCTAAAGCTCCAAGTTCCTAAGCATCCATATCCCCAGCATCTTCCCCAATCCCTTCATGCTGGTGGTGATCATGAAAGCACTTCATCCTATGTACTTTCTTAGCATTCGAGAAGCTTTGGCTTGTGCTAGTAATATTGTCAAGGGTGCCCTTCATTCCCCTTCTTCTCTTCTACTTCTGAGGAGAAGATATTAGAGCTTGAAAGCCCAGGTAACCAGTCTCAAAAATGGCTATGAAACTTCTGAACCAATTGACTTTTTCATATCCCCTACCTGGTGGGGCTGCCATGCTCTTGAATCCTTAGTTCTACATCTTCCAGTAATGTAATTTCAGCATTTCTTTTAGCGTGACCGCGTTTGAACCACTACGCATCATTCTGTTCTTTGCGCTGTTTGCTTTATTTGTTGTTATTTTTTTTTTACTATGGACTTCACATGCACAAAGAATTTCATTGCACCCTGGTGTATTTGACAATGTACCTAATCTGAATCCTTTGACCAAATTTAAGAACTCAACTCTCACCTTAGGGATTTCTCATATACACAAAATGGAATAAGATTGAGCTAAATAAACATAGCATAATTTACTAAATCCTGTGGAAAAAGCCTGCATAATAATATTCATTTTGATACTATGAATATTTTGGTTCCTTAAGGTTCTTATAGCTGGGAGTGGTAATGGGGACAAGCTCCTACTACCTATTAAATGCTCCCATTGGCCTGTGTCTCAAATAGCCTCTCACAACTAAGTCCAGCTCCTGGCCTTCACATGTGGCTTAGCTACTAAGCCCGGGGGAACCATTTCTACTGATAGAAGGAGCAAATGTGGGTTACTTGCACCTTCAAACCAGTCGCTTCAGGCAGATGGGGCTCGTCAGCCATGGCTGTCAGCTCACCTGGGAGAAGGAAAGCCCTGTCTCAAACCTCTGCTGTCTTGCAGCTCTACCCACTCTTGGGGAGGGCTCCTGGAGTAAACCCCGAGGGAAAAATCCAGAGCTGGAGTCCCTAAGACAGTCCTACATTGAGTTCAATGCAGGAGTTGCCAGTCAGCATCGCTTCTAGTACCAAACTCCATCAATCTCTGCCATTCCTTTAGGTTCATCATATGCATGGAGAGGGGGAGCTTGTTACACAGGCAACAGCTTGCTCTCTGTACCGTACTGCCCAGGCTTGCATATCTGGACAGCTAGGATGCAATATGCATGGTCATCTCTGACCAGTGGTGGCCCTCATCTCACCATACAACATTAATACAAGTTATTCAAATTGTTATCGATATTCCAGGAAAGGGCACCAAGACTACAGATTAAACTTCAACTGAGGGAGGGCGATATAAGTCATGGAATGTGTGATGTGATTTTATTCAGAAAGATTCACAGCAACATGATAGTAGATTAAGTTAGTGATTTTCCATGTGTAATATCAAACCCATGAATAGTTGTTTCATATGCTTCTAAGATTATGGAAAATTAGTTAAAGATTTTAAGAAGACGGGGATGAAACTCCCAACCTGAATGGCAGGGTTTTTGCCGTCTACCCCTTCCCCCCAGAAACCAAGTCTCAAATCAAAACCTTCCCTGCTGCTAAAATGTAAATCAATTTGGCTAATCCTGGATGGCATTGTGGTAGGCACAACACTTTACAGTACGGGCGACCCAGGTTCAACTCCTGCCACTGCCTGTAAGGAGCTTGTAATCTCTCCCCGTGACTATCTTTCCTCTGAGTGCTCCAGTTTCCTTCCAACAATTCAAAGATGTACTTACTGGTCGGTAGGTTAACTGGTCGTTGTAAATTGCCCTGAGATTAGGCTAGGATTAAACTGAGGATTTCTAGGTGGTGTAGTTCAAAGTGCTGGGAAGGCCTACTTCCATGCTCTATCTCAATTAATTAAATAAATAAATAAACAATCCCACAAAATACAGCTGTCAACTGGAAATCCCATTGAAAATACAACACAAAATACATAAATATTGGTGAGAGATGCACACTGTGAAATACCTTCTGGATACCCTTCAACCGGATGGTATGAATATCCATTTCTCCTTCCGTTGAACAAAATTTACACCCCCATTCTGACCTTTTACTTCTTCTCACCTGCCTAATGCTTCCCCTGGGCCCCCTCCTCCTTCCCTTTCTCTTATTGCCCACTTTCCCCTCCGATCAGATTCTTTCTCCATCCCTCAACCTTGTCCACCCACCTGACCTCACCTATCGCCTTCCAGCTAGCCTCTTTCCCTCTCTCCCCATTCCCTCTCAGGCCTGAAGAAGGGTGTCAGCCTGAAATGTGGACTGTTTATTCTTTTTCATAAATGCTGCCTGACCTACTGAGTTCCTCCAGCATTTTGTGTGTCACCCTACGAAATAGTTTATTAAAGAGGAACTGTAATAGAAAGTTAGCTGTCATCTGGTGAAGTCATTCATATATAATGATAATGACTTTAGCTATTTTTTTGATAATTCTGCTATTCTATTATTCACTCAGTGGTCACATTATTAGGTGCAGGCCATTTGATTATCTATACATTTTTGTGTATTCATGGTCTTCTGCTACTGTAGCCCATTCCTTTCAAGGACTGACATGTTGTGCACACAGAGATGCCCTTTTACACACCACGGATGTAACATGTGGTTATTTGAGTTACTGTTGCCTTCCTGTCGGCTTCAACCAGCCTGGCCATTCTCTTCTGACCTCTCTGATTAACAACGCATTTTCACCCACAAAATTGCCACTCAGCGCATGCTTTTACTGTTTTCTCTGTAAATGTTTGGCACTGTTGTGCTTGAAAATCCCAGGAGGTCAGCAATTCCTGAGATACCCAAACCATCCCATCCGGCACCAACATCCATTCCGAGGTCAAGGTCACTTAGATCACATTCTTTCCCCAGTCTGACGTTTGGTCTGAACAAGTGAACCACTTGACCAGACGTGCATGTTTTTATGCACTGAGTTGCTGCCATGCGATTGGCTGATTAGATATTTGCATTAACAAACAGATGTACACATGTACCTAATAAAGTGACCACTGAATGCACATTGCATTTAAAATTATGTAGCTCAATCTTGAAAACTATATTTCCAATCTGTGTCACTCCTCCTGCTTGCAACTTTGGCTGCTCTGCATCTAATCTGTGCTGAGCAGGCAGTTGCTAATACTAAAAATATTCCACTCCCAGCACGTTAGCTCAGTTTAAGACAAAGTAAACAATCTGTTATGGGAGGGGAACAAGAAATGCAAGTTTGAGTTTAAGACAAAACATCAGAAAAATTGCCAGCGCGTTTTCAAAGAAATTGATGAGAATTTATAGTGCATCTATGATTAGACCTAACTTGTGGGGTGAGAGAAGTTCATCAGAAGCAACATCTAACTTTATCATTGCTCATCTTGCACTGTGTGGGAGGGACTTAAAGGGGACTTTAAAAATTTTACTTGTTGTAGAAAGCATCTATGATCACGTGACTACAAATGCAATCATAACGTTTTCATTTTTAAAAAGTACAACTTTAATTATTTGTTGCCATATCCCATCCAGACCAAGTCTCATTCACCCATTACAGTATCCCTGTTCTTGCTGCTCAACGCTAGCTGCTGAATACTGAAGATCTCGAAATTTAAATCTGCCATCTTGTTTTTAAGCCTTTCATGGACTTTCTTGTGAGCATTCCAAAACCCTGCATTCCACCATCTCTGGACTCTTGAGCATTTGCCTCTGTCAGAATGGAGGGGATGGGAAAAGGTCCTCCACGCCAGGCAGGTAGAAGATACCACCTATCCTGGTGCCATTATCTGAAAATGTATCTCATTGCATCGTGACTTCTTCCTCTTCATTTAGATTAATTTCTTTGATCAGGCTTTGGAATAGCTCTCCTCTTATCTATTCCCTAACCTCATTAGCTTTGGCCTCCTGTCCATGAATATAGCAGCTTTTGTACAAACGTACATTCCAAGAATTATATGTGTGTGTTTTGCTACGTCAGCACCCTCAAAATTGTACTGCATTCTTCAAGCCTGACAGCCAATCTAAAAAATACCTATACCAGCAAAAAGTTTTGCATATTATACTTACAGCCTTATTTACCTGTCAAAGACACATGTGGCATAAGGCAGAAACACTTGAAAAACCACATGCATTCACAGCTATTTAATAAAGATAACAAGGGAGTAACACGATGGTTTTATTTAAAATTTGGTGCCTTTTCTCCAGAAATGTACAAAATAGACTTGACCACCTCAGCAATCCCTTTTTGTGTGTTGCAGAAATTGCCACATGGAATGTGGCAGAAGCTCTGTTAATTAGATGGGAGTGATTAACATTCACTGTAGACACATTTCTTTCACAATATTTTCCGAGGCGAGAGGCAACGATGAGAAGCCAAGAGCGACAGATGACAGCTGGGAATTCCTACCAGCCAGCGCAAAGTTCATATGTTGTGTGCAATTAAATTTCTGTTATGAATTTTTTTGTTTATAACAAAAAAAAAAGAGGGCACTCACTCAAGCTGAGACAAGAGTCAGAAGCCAAGGAAGATGGGGATAATGACAAGATTTAGCTCTCAGGATGGTCCACCACTGTACAATGGCCGACGGCACAAACTGCCTATAAATAAATTTATTGTGGGCTCTTCCCACAGATGCATGGCATTAATAGTAAATATTTCTTTCTCATAACTTCTCACAAATTGTTTACTAATTGAGTTGTAGGCTTTGAATTTCACAAAGAACGCTGGCCAGTTCTAATACACACTGAATCTAGTTATTTACAATTGTTGAATTGAATGTCAAGTCTGATAGCTATAACATACAAAGTCAAATTTCAAAGTTCAAAATAAATTTATTATCAAAATAGGGACATTGGAAATTTGGCTGAATGGTATCATAATAACAACCTCTCACTCAATGTCAGCAAGACCAGGGAACTGATTGTACAGTTCAGGAGAGGGAAATTAGGGGCCCATGAACTAGTCCTCATTGGAAAATAAGAGGTAGAGAAGGCCACCAACTTCAAACTCCTGGGTGTTACTATTTCAGTGGATCTGTCCTGGACCCAGCATGTAAATGTAATTGTGAAGAAAGCAAGGCAGCACCTCTACTTCCTCAGGAGTATGCGGAGATTTGGTTTCTCATCAAACAGATGTGTAGTGCAGAATGTATTGACTGGCTGCATCATGGCCTAGTATGGAAACACCAATGCCTTTGAATGGAAAATCCTACAAAAAGTAGTGGATTCGACCCTGTACATCACAGGAAGAGCTCTCACAACCATTGAGCACATCTGCATGAAACACTGTCTTAGGAAAGAGGCATCCATCATCAGAGATCCTTTCTCCCCCCCACCCAACCCCCAAGCCATGCTCTTTTCTCACTGCTGCCATCAGCTAGAAGGTACAAGAGCCTCAGGACTCACACCACCAGGTTCAGCAACAGTCACTATCGCTCAGTCACCAAGCTCTTGAACAAAAGGAGGTAACTACACTCACTTGCCCATCCATTGGGATGTTCCCACTACAAATGATCTCATTTTAAGGACATTTTATCTTGTTATTTCTTGTTCTTAGTACTTATTACTATTTATTTATATTTGCATTTGCACAGTTTATTATCTCCCAGTTGATCTTTCATTTATCCTGTTATAGTTACAATTTCTATAGATCCGCTAAGTATGCCTGCAGAAAAGTGAATCTCAGGGTTGTACATGGTGACATATACTATATGTACTCTAATAATAAAATATACTTTAAACCTTGTTACCACATACATTGAGTCATTTTCCTGCAGATATTTACAGGAAAAAAAATGAAACTCAATAGCATTTTATGAAAAACTGTATATCAAGATGCAATGTACAAAAAAAGACAAACTCTGCAAATAAATATCATACTGAGAACGTGAGCTGTAAAGAGCCCTTGAAAATGAGTGTGCACCACAGAATCCATTCAGAGTAGTGGTGAATGAACTTACCATTCATTCTAAGGATCAGAAACTGTTCCTTAAACTCACATTGACAGAAAGGTCAGTGCGGGACAGAGACAGAAAATTAAACTGACAGGCAACTGGAAGCTCAGGGTCACTTTCAATACACAGGAGACGACATTGTAAGCACCATCTGTAATGCAGTAAATTGGAAGAAATTCAAGTGAATCCCTGGTTCACCTGGAAGGAATGTCTGGATGTTTTGACAGAGAATGGAGGAGGTAAAGCAGCTAGTGTAGCATCTGCACCACTTGCAGAGAAAGGTGCTGTGAAAAGGGGAGTAGATGTCACTGCCGATGCCAAAACAGACATTTTTCCCCACCACACTGCAGTTCCTAGATCTTTGCCCTCACTTCTTACAATGCTAGTAAAGTTCACCAAAGAAGCACTGATGTGAAATTATGGGAAACTGTGACTTACTTAGATCAGACTTGTGATAAACAGGAAATGTTATTTGTGTGTACCTGGGTGTACTATGATTTTTTCTTTTTTTTAAAAATTCAGTGCTGCTAGTAAATTCTTTACTAAGATTTTTAACCAATTTGGCATTTCCATTATCTCCTCAAATTTAAAACCAGCAAGTTATATCTGGAACCAAATAAAAAGCCTAAAATCATAAATGCTGGAACTGTTAAATAAAAACAGAAAATGATGGAAATACCCAGCAGGTCAAACAGCATCTGCAGAGAAAGAAATAGCTGATGTTTCAGATTGGTGACCTTTCACCGGAATGTGTTAGACAGAGATTATAGTTTGATGAAACTAGACATCTATCTAAATCAATAAGCAATCTGATTCCATGGTCTTCTGACTCTCTGAACATTATTAGCAAAGGGATTGAAATCTGGGAGTACTTCGTATTTTTCTTTGAGTGTCCCTCCAAAAATCAAGTTGATAATTTAACCCTCAGACTAAATGAACTAATTGTGAAAAGTGTGTATAATATTTCATGTATTGCAGACTACATCTTTGTACATGTAATGTCATCTGTCAGACTAAAGGAAAGCTATAAATAATTTGCTTTATAAAGTAAATGTAATATTTTATTCTGAATATTAAACAGAAGTGAAATATGTTCCCTTTAATAGGTAGTGACTTCATGTTATTGTAGTCTGCACAAGTCATATTAGCAGGTTGGCTCAAATAAACCCATTTGAATGTTAACAATTTATTATGGTTTGGGGAGTTTATACTAGCATTCTATGTCACTGACCAATCACAGAATAATAAATTGGAATTATAGAGGATTTACGTACTCATTATTGTGATTAATGGTTTGAGACCACATGGTTGAGCAAAGATATTCTGATTCACTGGGAAAATGCTCAAGCAGCCACATTATATACTTACTTTAAAAGGGGGAGAAAAGTTATTCGAATAATTGTCTCTCAGAGCTGTAAGCAACTGGACAAGTTCGCAAAAGGGAAGGTGCATAAAGTTGGAAGCATGCAGTCCACCAATCAATATATTCACAGTCATTCCAAACTGCTGAATATCCTTCCAGGATGTCCAAATCTGCAGGTGGTCATCGAAATGCTACACTGGAGGACTGATTGTGACTAAGCAATCGCACGTCAAAGGAGGCAGTGCCCCTTGTGGTTTGTATGAGCCCAGCATAAGAATAGAAGGAATATCGCCTCAAAGCTTTACTTTGAAGTAAATATCATGCCAGGCATTGAAGGTACTTATTTTTGAAATCTGTGACTTAGTGTGTTCCCCTTTGAGTGACCCCAGCCTATTTAAATTAAGCCCACTACTCCTTCATTGCTTGTGTAGCTGTCCTGCATTGATTAGTATGACTCAGAAACCACATTAAGGTGATAGTTTTCAGATGCCCTGTGATCAGACACGATACCAAAATCTTTCAAATTGATCACTGTCCAGCTGTTTAATTTGCTGGTCAGCATTTACTCCCATTAAAGGGGCAATTAATTTCTGGAGTTGCAATGTACCATCTGTCCAAAGGGGATAGCATTTACCCACTTACACTCATCATAAGATTACACTTAAATGTAGTGGCTCTTCTCTCAGCATGTAAGGTTGGAATTTCAAAAGTTGATTGGTAAAATGCCCAAATTCTGCCGAGATACTGAACCACTTCCTTTCTTCAGTATGCTGCAATGTAAATTTCCTAACTACTAAAATTATAATGTGCAAGATAGAAAAAGGGGCTTTTTTTCCCCCCTTTCTGTACTTGTTCTTCATTTTACAACTGTCCCTGCTGGGCATCATTAGATAGGTACCTTTTCACTAAGTAGTGTCCTGTACCAGGAAGCCTTTCCATAGCTGGTCTACCACATCCCACATTTCTTGGACTAACAACCTGGAATGCACTTCAGCAGTCCTTTAGCAGCCACAACAGAAATCAACCACAACCTAAAGGCAAAATTGTTTTTCATGTTATATGTCTCTCTCCATTATGAGGAACACACACACACACACACACACACACCTCAATATCTTGAAAAAGACATTAAGGAAGAAAGCTATAGAGAACATTCCCAGCCTCTTTTGCAGTGACACTTAAAACCCTTCCAGCTCTCCAAGACGCACCTCCCAGCAGTCTCCCATTTTAACCCTAGTCTAATCACGGGACATTTTACAATGACCAATCAACCAACCAAATGGTACGTCTTTGATCTGTGG
The DNA here is from genome assembly GCF_030028105.1 of Mobula birostris. NCBI lineage: Eukaryota > Metazoa > Chordata > Chondrichthyes > Myliobatiformes > Myliobatidae > Mobula > Mobula birostris. Next base: position 42,174,781 of record NC_092390.1, read on the forward strand.
AAGGAAACCGGAGCACCCAGAGGAAACCTACGTGGTCAAGCGGAGAATGTAAAAGGTCCTTATAGGCAGTGACAGGAATTTAACCCCAGTCGCTGGTACTGTAAAGCATCGTGATAACCACTATGCTTCTGTGCCACACCAATTATGCATTTCGATACCAACAAATTAGTCTCAACAGAAGCACCACTTTAAACTCCCATTTATGCTATTGAACATAACATCACAAATGGACTGTGTTTTCTCTTGACCATTCACCATTCGACCCCCTCACTATGCGAGATATTTCCAGAAGCCATCATAATCTGTTCTCTTGTAATCCAAATGCCAAGACCAATGGAACTTACAAAATGTGATCAATAATCACCATCAAGTCTTTCCAAAAGTAAGCTCACACAAAAGACAAATTTTGCTATTCGGAGTGGTGGAAGTGTGGATGTTTAAGCATCCTGGCCTAAACATGGAAAGGATGAGCTGATTAAAATAGATGCATAAACAAGAATGCAGGAGGACAAGAACATCAGGGAGAAAGGAAAGTCAATGACGGGCTGAGACGATGTAAAGTGGGAGGAAGCTTGTTTGTCCATAAACAATGGCATAAATTAATTGGTCTGAATGACCTACTTTGCTGTGATTCAATGTAATAATACAAAATTTGCATAAAGAATTAGAATTGATGATTGAACTTCAAATTTCTGTTTATGATGAAGCTGGACCAAAATGGTGTTGCTTCATGGGACCCTGCTCCACAGGGTTGGGTGATGTCGCACCTCTGCACAAAGAAGTGGAATTCCATAGGCTGCGGGTGCTGAAAACATGGTAGATGCATTCTCAGTGCAAGCACTTTTCCTCAACTCAATCTATAATGCAGGGGAAGACAGGTAGGGCTTGTTTGATTTGGAAGTGACAAAGGGAGAGGAGTGCAGGGCTGGAGGGTGCTAAGCACTGATAGTATGATGCCTGCATAGCCAATCAGGGGCCCTTAAAACATCAGCAGTGAATTGGGGTGGGACAAAGGCGGCCTACCTGTAAAGGTACCCATCTGCAAAAACTCAGTGATCTCCTGTGTTGCTTAAGTGCTAACGGATCCAAGCTTATGTTTCCTACAGTTTACTCTTCTACCTGACTCCGTTATCACCATCTCGTCACATGCCACCCTCCTCAGCCTCCATTCCTCTAATTTGGAACTATCCATCATTCTGAATAACAGTGCCTAGGGAATTTACTTTTAATTTTCACTTAGTGATACACCATGCTAACAGGCCCTTCCAGAACACAATTACACTCATGTGACCAATTAAGCTACTAACCCATACACCTTTGGAATGTGGGAGGACACTGGAGCACCCAAAGGAAACCCAGGCAGTCACGGGGGAAATGTACAAACTCTTTACAGACAGCATAGGGACTGAACATAGGCTGGCACTGTAATTGTGTTACACCAAACACTACGCCATCTTACCACCTTCAGGATAAAGTACTAAAAATGATCTCCCAATTCAACTATGCATGTTGCAAAGCAGCCAGCATCTTTGGGTGCTGAATCCCATCAGACACCTTATTATCTGAACCGGTTCTTGGGTTCTAGTTTGCTAAATCAGACTGTGCCTCCTCTTATTCCTAAATATACACACACTGACCCATCCTTCCTACTTGTGTCAAGCTCCTGATACACCGCCTCACCTCTTCCCCTTCCTCCAATATTAGTTTAGACTTTTAGGCCCTACCCACCAAACCTGAACAACCTCTCTAATTTGCACTCCATCCACAATCTGCAGACAGCACAGTAAATAGCTGGCTTCCGTGAACCGCGTAATAGCACAGGTTAACTAGATGCAGATTGAAATAGATAAAAGTGGCTTGTTCTAGCCAAACCCTTTCATCTCTTCAGATTCGGGTAAACTGGAAAGGGACAAGGTCATTTCTTACAAATCAGGCCGATAACCTTTGATAAAATAACATAACAACGTGTCTGTTTATCGCTATCACCTCCCTTGTATCAGACGTTACATTTCCAAATGCTGTTATCTCTCACAAAACACTTCAGAATAACTCATCTTCCTGTACTAAACCGCTGTCCCCTAGATAAGAAAAACTGATCAACTGGCTTTTATCGAGGGAATTAAAGTCATCAGAATTTATAGGCACGGTTATAAAATAACAGTTAAGTAAAATGTACCCTCCAATTCCTTTAACATCAATTATCAGTATTGTTTCTTCAGCTCAAAACCACCTCCGCATTAAAATGAACAGATGTTGCCTGTTTTTCAAAGGTCATCACTGAGTTTACAGAGCAGGAGATATTCCATTTTAGGAAAACAGAGGTTTAAAAAAAAGTGCATAAGTACTCCAAAATAACAATTGTAGGGAGGAACACAACAGGTCAAGTCTGTCCTATTTCTGGTGATGTAGATTTCTGAGTACAGCCTGATAACATGACTGTGAAGAGTTTTGGCACATTTTACCAACGGTCTTCTAAAAGTACAAACTACCTTATTGTGAAATCTGCACTATTGTGCCGTTTCCTTTAATTCAATTAATGTACCAGGTTTACAGCCATCACTTTCATTGACATAAGAGAACAACTGAAATGTCTCTGCAATTGGTACACTCGAGAGGTCTGTCACAGACAATGACGTATAATTTTCCAATATTTAAAATATAAGCCAGCAGGAACAGAATTGTTCCTCGAAATAGTAATATTTACTGACTTCCATATCAGAATATCTGCGATCCATTTTTATTTTGGATACTTTTACACTGGTGCTTGCTTATTCTTATGTCTCAAAGAGAAACGAATCTGTGCATTTTAAGCCTCTAAAATTCTAACTATAAGAAACAAAGGCTCCACAGTTTCCGTCCAGGTTTGCTTTCCCCTCTTCTACAAATAATCAGTAGTCTTTTTGTGATATGATCCTCGCTGTAAAAGAGAATCTGTTTCAGTCCTGATCTGTGCTGAACAGGATGATCTGGGAATGGTGTTATCAAAAGCTTCCCCCTATTCTAAAAGACTGTGGCTGAACTTCTGCCTCATTCATTTCCCCTTTCTCCTCTAATAGCACCCATGATGGCTACCTTAGGTGCAGATATATAACATTTTGAATGTCCTTTATTACCAATCCCAGGATTATGTCCTTAATTCTATGCATTCCATCAAGAAATTTGATGTATCCCATCAAACTCATTCAGAATCTTAGATGTCTCAGTGAGACACCTTTCATTCTTCTGAATTTAAGTTAGTAAAAATCTTATTTAATCTCCTCAAACAATTCCCTCATTCTCAAAGTCAATCAAGCTGCAGTATCTATAAAGCCAGGATATTCTTGAATAGGTAAGGAAATAAAAACTGCACAAAATTCCCAAATGACTTCAATTTCAACAAGACTTGCTTTAATGCTCCAGCTTAAACCAATATCCCGACTTTTTCCAAATTCCAAAGAGCTGCTAGTTTACTTTCTGTATCTCCAACAAATGAAGATCCCTCTGTATATCAACTATTACTTTTGCCTCAACGGTTGAAAGAGGTGCTCCTTTCCTTTTATTTCCTAGAAAATGCTAAACCTCTTACTTTCTGAAGCTGTTCCCCATTTGCTACCTTCCTTTGTCTTCTATACTCAATACTTCCATACTCATTCCTTCCCTTCCTCAATCCAGAAAGGCGAGGAAATCCCAGGGAATCTGTACCCCACCTTCATCAGCAACTTTTCTATAGAAGCAGTTAAGCTAAATTTTCTAAACCATTAGACTGGATTTTGCAGGAATTGCTGCCAGTGCTAGGCAGCAAATTCAATAGTGCTATCAAATTTGAGATTTTAACGTTATGTACACACAGATACTGAAATCTTCAGTTTGCTCTTGATCCATTGCAACATTTTCTTGAAGTGTTCTGACCTTACACTCCTCATGCAGTCCAGCAGTTGAACTCACTTCCTCAAAAACTTTGCAGCAGAACCAGCCATAAAAACCAAATTACCATACACAAAGTGAAGCATTAGGTAATACATTTTTTTGTTGATTAGGCGGCAGGATAGCATAGCGGTTAACGCAATGCTTTACAGTGCTACAGCTGTAAGATCAGGATTTGATTCCCACCGTTGTTTGTAAGGAGCTTGTGCGTTCTACCAGTGAAATGGTGGATTTCCTCTGGGTGCTCGCTTTCCTCTTGCAATCCAAGGACATGCAGGTTAGGGTTAGTGAGCTTGGGCTTGCCATGTTGGCGCCAGAAGTGCGACAATACTTGTGGACTATGCCCAGCACAATCCTCACTGATTTAATGAGACGCAAATGACACATTTCACAGTATGGTTCGATGTTTTAAAAATCTATCCTGGATCCAACATATTGACGTAGTTACCAAAAAAGCATGACAGCGCTTATACTTCATTAGGAGTTGGAGGAGATTTGGCATGTCACCAAAGACATCCGCAAATTTCTACAGATGTACTGTGGAGACCATTCTAACTGGCTGCATCACTGTCTGGTGTGGGGGTGGGGAGCTACTGCACAAGATCAAAATAAACTGCAGGGAGTTGTAAACTTAGTCAGCTCCACCGTGGGCACTAACCTTCACAGTTTCCAGGACATCTTCAAGGAGCGATGCCTCAAAAAGGCGGCAACCATCATTAAGGCTCCCCGCCCCCACCACCCAGGAAATGTCTTGTTCTTATTGCTACCATCAGGAAGGAGATACAGGAGCTGGAAGTCACACACTCAATGATTCAGGAACAGCTTCTTCCCCTCTGCCAAGTGTGTGTGTGTATATATATATATATATATATATATATATATATATATATATATATATATATATACACACACACACACACACACACACATATACATACACACACACTATAATGTGTTTTTTCTATTATTGTGCATTGCATATTGCTTTGTACTGTTGCTGCAAAGACAACAAATTTTACGACACATGGCAGTGATATTAAACCTGATTCTGATTAGGTATATCTCAGATATACTTCAAATTTGGAGAGCTAGCTGTTCTACAGCAATGGTTAGCTGGCACTTAGGAGTATTGTTCAGTTGTTAAGTGCACAAGTCTTGTTCCCTCCTCCCACTTTCAGTGGCGGCCCACATGCATGCAGTCACCGAGGATCAGAGCAGCATCAGGAAAAATCTGCTGTAACTCAGCTTAGAGGCTCAATCCTACAGGAAATTTTGGGCCAAAATATACAGTGACTCCCCTTGACTTGTGCACCTGGATCACCAGGAGGCTGGCATACATCATAATCTTTAACTATTACCATTCATACTTAACCTGGTCTGACATCTTAAAATTATGTTGTTCAGGCATTTTTAGTGGTGAAGTAGAGTAAACAAATGAGAAGCTAATAGCTGAAGTGTCACTCTGTCAATTGGAGTGGCACAGTGGCGTAGTAGTTGGCACAATGCTTTATAGTACCAGAGACCTGGGTTCAAGTACCACCGCTGTCTGTAAGGAGTTTGTACATTCTCTCCTTGACTCCAATGGATTCCCTGGGTGCTCTGGTTTCCTCCCAAAGATGTAGCAGTTGGTCACTGTATATTGTCCCATGATTAGGCCAGGATTAAATCAGGGGATTGCTGGGCGGCATGGGTCAAAGTGCCAGCCGGGTCTATTCTACACTGGATCTAAGTAAGTTAATAAGTAAGTAGATAGATAGATAGATAGAATCATGACTCCTGCCTTTTTGCCAGAGCATTCAGATGCCAAAAAGCTGAACAGTATTGTCTGAGCCCTTATGAACATGACTGATCATTACTCTGGACAAGATAAATGTATCATAGTCTGACAAGATGTCGCATAAAACAACAGCTCTCTGCTTTATCAACTTTAGCCTCGTAATCTGAATTTGATTTCCCCCATCTGGTGTTTTGAAATCATTTATAATAATACTATTGTACACTGTGAGTATAACCAGGAGAAAATAGAAATCCTGACACATTTTCAATGGATTGAATAACTTCAAAATTTTAGAAACCACTGAAGTGATGCTGAAAGTATCCCATTTTCAAAAAGGCATTAACAAATTGGGAAGAAAACTTCCCTAAATTGTGCAAATCCATTAACCATCCACCAACATTATAAATGGAAGGAGAAACCACTATGATTCCTCTGGGAGAATCCTTGGCTTCAATTGGAATTGATTGGAAGGCTAGATATGGCCACAAATTAAAACCTGCAAATCTGCCAAATGATTTGTCAGTCACTATGAACTTTGATTGAAAAATGGGAACGTGACTTATTTTTATCTTCAGAAAGGAACAACATTTTAATACAAATTTCACAAGTGAAAATGGAATTAGGAATGTTGTGTATGATATCAAGGAATCAAATATATGACAGTTGTTGTGAAATTGAAATCTGAGAAGAAATTTACAGTATTAAATGAAGATCCACTTTCAGAACAGTTCCAAGGAAATTTTCCTGCAGCAAGCTTCAGCCTGCAGCACTGCCAACCCAGCTTGGCAATAGAGTTCTTCCCTGTGTTCCTGTTTATTCCACCATGGAATTTCCACTGTCCATTCCAATAAGGCGTTAATGGGGATCAAAAGAAAAAGAAGTCACTTCTCTTGGAGAAATTATCTGCCAGGAAGTGCACTGGTAGAATTTTCATTTGCATACGTGAAAAGATGAACCCTGGCAGTTACACACTCAGAGCCTCAAGTCAAACTCCCTGCTGCAAGACGACAGAGCTGAAGATGTGCTAGTGCATACTTTCTATTTTGGTGCCCGTTGTTGCATCATTAAAAATGAAAATGAGATGACATTGAACATTCGAGATAAAAGGATAAACACAAGAGATTCTGAAGATTCTGGAAATACTGAGGAACACACACACACACACACACACACACACACACACACACACACACACACACACAAAGTGCTGGAGGAACCCAGCAGGTCAGGTAGCACTGTGGAGAGGATAGAATCAGTCAATAGGGTCGGCCCATAGGCCTTATTCCCTGATCGTTCAAACATTTATCTACCTCCACATTAATTACTGGCCTCCCTAACTATCTGGGAAGAGAACTCCAGAGCTTCAATACCACCTACAAGAAGACTTTTATTTTACACATTTCATTTTTAAATGATTGACCCCTTATCTTGCTTAAAAATCTTCCAATCCCGACATCTGCCACCTCATCCTTCTTGGGACCATATTTGTTTCAACAAGATCTCCCCTCATTTTTCTAAACTCAAAAGAATACAGACACTTATCTATTTAGCCTCTCTTGATAGAAAATGTTTCTCATCCCAGGAATAAGCCCAATGAATCTCCTTCTATTAGAGTATCATCAATATCCTGCACATGTGCAGTAAACTTTTCAACCCCTTGCCACATGGGTCAATACGCCATTTGCTTTAATTGCTTGTCACAGCATTTGCTAACTTTTAGTAATTCATACACAAGAACATATAGGTTTCTGTACACTTACCTGTAATATTGCTCCACTTAAATAATAATTCATCCTTTGATTCAACTTGTCAACGTACAAAGCATTTCCCAGACTGAACTACATTTGCAAAGTTTACTCCCACCCATTCAATCTATTGAGATGCTGGACCCCTGATCTCACCTGGTATATACAGAACATTCCCTGTTTCTCTAATCTCTGGGGTGAAGAAACTCAAAATGCTGGAGGAAATCAGTAGGTACGGCAGCATCTATGGAAAGCAAAAGGGTGTTGATGTTTCGGGCTGAGATGACTTTATCAGTTTGGATGAAGGGTTGAATCTATTCTATTTCCGAGATACTGCCTTACCTGCTGAGTTCCTCCAGCATTCTGTGTGTGTTGCTCTTGATTTCCAGCATAGGTTGATGAGACCATGAGATATAGGAGCAGAATTAGGCCATTTGGCCCATCGAATCTGCTCCACCATTTCATCATGGGTGATCCAATTCTCCTCCCAGCCCCATTCTCCTGCCTTCTCCCTATATCTCTCATGCTCTGACCAATCAAGAACCTATCAACCTCTGCCTTAAATATACACAAAAACTTAGCTTCCACGGCGCCCTGTGGCAAAGAAGCCGGATTCACCACTCTCTGGCTAAAGAAATTCCTCCTCATCTCTGTTCTAAAAAGATGCCCCTCTATTCTGAGGCTGTCCTCTGGTCTTAGACTCTTCCACCATAGGAAATATCAGCTCCACATTTAGTCTATCAAGGCCTTTCACCCTTTGACAGGCTTCAATGAGGTCACCCCTCATTCTTCTGAATTCTAGTGACACAGGCCCAGAGCCATCAAACACTCTTCATATGACCAGCCATTCAATCTGGAATTTTTTTGTGAACCTCCATTGAACTCTCTCCCGTTTCAACACATCCTTTCTAAAATAAGGGGCCCAAACCTGCTCATGATACTCCAAGTGAGACCTCACAGTGCTTTATAAAGTCTCAACATTACATCCTTGCTCTTATATTCTAGTCCTCTTGAAATTAGTGCTAACATTGCACTTGCCTTCCTCACCACAGATTCAGCCTGCAAACTAACCTTTAGGAAATACTGCACAAGGAATCAAAGTCCCTTTGCACCTTAGTTTTTTAGTATTTTCTCTCCATTTAGAAACTAGTCAATCCTTTCATTTCTTCTACCAAAGTGCATGACCATTCACTTCCCAACACTGTATTCCATCTGCTATCTCTTTGTCCATTCTTGTAATCTGTCCAAGTCCTTCTGTAGCCTCTCTATTTCCTCAAAAGTACCTGCCCCTCCACCTATCTTCATATTGTCTGCAAACTTTGCAATAAAGCTACCAATTCCATCACCCAAATCACTGACATATAACGTAAAAAGAATCGGTCCCAAGACAGACCTGTGGAACACCATTAGCCTCCAGTTACCTTTCTTCAGTTACCTCTTTCAGAACCCTAGGGTGTACAATATCTGGTCCAGGTTACATAGAAACATAGAAAATAGCTGCAGGAGTAGGCCATTTGGCCCTCCGAGCCTGCACCGCTATTCAGTATGATCATGGCTGATCATCCAACTCAGAACCCTGTACCTGCCTTCTCTCCATACCCCCTGATCCCTTTAGCCACAAGGGCCATATCTAACTCCCTCTTAAATATAGCTAATGAACTGGCCTCAACTGTTTCCTGTGGCAGAGAATTCCACAGATTCACCACTCTGTGTGAAGAAGTTTTTCCTCATCTCAGTCCTAAAAGGCTTCCCCTTTATCCTCAAACTGTGACCCCTCGTTCTGGACTTTCCCAACATCGGGAACAATCTTCCTACATCTAGCCTGTCCAATCCCTTTAGAATTTTATACGTTTCAATAAGATCCCCCCTCAATCTTCTAAATTCCAGAAAGTATAAGCCTAGTGGATTCAGTCTTTCATCATATGAAAGTCCTGACATCCCAGGAATCAATCTGGTGAACATTCTTTGTACTCCCTCTATGGCAAGAATGTCTTTTCTATCTACCTTCAGACCTTTCAGTTTCCCAAGGACCTTCTCTCAAGTTATAGTAACTTCACACACTTCATGCCTCCTGACACCTCGAACTTCCACCATACTGTTTGTGTCTTCCACAGTGAAGACTGATGTGAAATACTTATTCAGTTTGTTTGTCATTTTGTTGTCCCCCATGACTATATCTCCAGCATTGTTTTCCAGCAGTCCAATATCCATTCTCATCTCTCTTTTACACTTTATGTATCTGAAGAAACTTTTGGTGTTCTCTTTAATATTACTGGTTAGTTTACTTTCGTATTCCATCTTCACTTTCTTAATGACTTTTTTAATTGCCTTCTGTTGTTTTTCAAAAGCTTCCCAATCTTCTAACTTTCCATTAAATTTTGCTCTACTGTATGTCCTCTCTTTGACTTTATGTTGGCTCTTGTTAGCCATGGTAGTATCATCTTGCCTTTAGAATACTTCTTCCTCTTTGAGATGTATATATCATGTGCCTTCCAAATGGTTTACAGAAATTCCATCCATTGCTGCTCTGCCATCATCCCTGCCAGTGCTCTTTTCCAATCAATTCTGGCCAACTCCTCTCTCATGCCTCTTTAATTCCCTTTACTCCATTGTAATACTGATACATCCAACTTTAGCTTCTCCTTCTCAAAGTTCACGGTAAATTTGTTCATATTATGATCACTTACCCCTAAGGGTTCTTTTACCTTAAGCTCTCTAATCAATTCTGGTGCATTGCACAACACCCAATCCAGAATAGCTGATCCCCTAGTGGGCTCAACCATGAGCTGCCCTAAAAAGCCATCTTGTAGGCACTCTAGAAATTCCCCCTCCTGTAATCCAGCACCAACCTCATTTTCCCAATCGACATGTATACTGAAGTCCCCCATGACTGTGGTGTCCATGAAGAATCTGCAGAATCTCCTGTGTTCTATAATCTCTAAATCTAATCTAAATCTTGGCCCTTTCCTGCTCTACACTTTGCCATCCTTCTGAAAGTGTGGCACCCAGAATCGGATACAACTCAGATTTAACCAGCTATTTGTTATGAATAACATATATTCTCCACTTGATTCATGGTTTTTTCTTAACTAATTCATCAATTTGCCATTCCAACCCCGATAATATTTAAACGCATGCCTCCAGGTCCCAATATTCTTGAATGCTACCTCCTCTGTCTGGTTAATTTTCAGATTTTACTGCTTCACAGTGTTGTTTCTCTAAAGGTCTATTACTTCAGACTCATCTGGATTAAACTGCATCTAGTATGTCTCGAAAAGCATAAAACACTGCTAGCACAGAGAAGTGAAGTGAAATGAAAGTTTACAAAACCGGTCAAGGACTCTTCATCAGAACTGATAAAAGCATTAAGGAGAGGTCATCAGCCCGAAACATTAACTGTTTCTTGCTGATATCACCTGATCTGTTGAGTAGTTCTGTCATGTTATGTTTTAATTTCTGTTACAAGTCAGCCCATTCCAGGCTTCTGCCACCTTCCTGTTCACTAAGTACGTTGTGTCTTTCATAGCCTTTCAAGTTACAGCCTGCATTCTGCAGTCTAGATGATGCCTTTGTGTAATGAGAGAAGCAATTAACGTAATACATATCCTGAAGGATCCCATAACCTCCCCTTTCAGCAAACAAAACAACCACTCATTGACTTATTTCATATTGCCTCCTACTTATTTCATATTCAAGTTTTTACTAACATTTTAAAATCATACCACTTGTAATTTTAGAAATAACCTATTAAGTACCTTTAGTTAATGTCTTTTGGAGGTCTACATGTAAAACGTTGACTGGTTATCCTCCTTGTTATAACATAAAACTACTTATTATCAGATTGATATGACATATTCCTTAAAGAGTAATTTATTTTGATGGTTCTGTATTAACACATACTTCTTCAAATTACCATTCATTTTGTCCTTGATAATGGCCTTTTTCCGTTTTCAGACCTCTGATCATGCGGAACATAGCCCACCACTCAGGATACAAAGTGAACCTGTCCCCTCTTGCCAGTACATCAGTAGCCCTATGACTTGGATGGTGGAGTGAGAGTTCAAATATGGTGTTCTGGTCACCATATTTTGCTGAACACAGATGAACATCCAGAGAATCTGAACTGCAAATGGCTGGCAGTCAGCACGGAAAACACATTACTTGCAAGCAACACACACAAAATGATGGAGAAACTCAGCAGGCCAGGAAGCATCTGTGGAAAAGAGTAAACAGTTGACGTTTCAGGCTGAGACCCTTCATCAGGTGTACATTACTAGCAAGGATGGTCACTGTTCCCTACTTACTTTAACACCATCTACAGTAAAGCAGTCCACTTCTTAACACCTTGTTCTTAAATAAAATAGGACATTTCCCAAACTTGTGACCTATGGCATGAAAAAGAGCAAGGGCAGTAGTTACATAGATCATGGCTACTTACAATTTCCCAAGTTTTACAAAATTGATTGACTTTACCAAGCTGGAGAAGATCAGCAATTCAAGGAAGACTCATCCTTTGTCAAGGGATGAGTCTTTGTAGCACTTTGAAGAAGAATGTGTTCAGCACCATGGGCTCTCTACTCTTCAATTCAAAGATCCCTGGGGTTATATCCCTATCTCCTAGCCTATGGCTCAGATCAATTAACCACTGAGGTCTATTCTGGACCTGAATCGATGCCTATCATTCACTTCAATTTTCTATTCCACTCTTGTTCTAATATTTTTCTCATGCTTGTTTCACAATTTTTCATTGAAACCCAATGTCAGCCTGGCCTGAGGAACAACATCTCTACTCCTAGACAAGGCACATTACCATTCTTAAGGCTCAGCACTTAATTCAGCAATTTTGGATAATTAGCTTTTCCAGGGGCAATTTCAATCATGCACTCTGAGAAGGATTATCTATCCAAAGCAAGAATATACAGCCATGGATATGCATGGAATTACAGTAAAGTATTGACTGCAAGACCTGACAGTTCCAATGTTTTTCTGGTCAGCAATTCAATCCCTATGAAACTGAGTTTACCCAATTCTTTTCCCCAAACCTTGGCAGATTGCATGTCCTGGTCAACAATGTTCACCATGACTGCTGATCTACATTTGTTCAGGGTTCCTTCAACACTCTGCTTTTAAAATTGTCATCTGCATGCTCAAGACGTTCCATGGCCTCACACTCTGTTATGAACCTCACACATTCCCTTATCTCAGCAGTGTCAGTGTTGTACACTCAACAGACACTGCCGTGTAAACACAAAATCCCAAACATGTCCCAATGGGTGGCGAAGTGAGCAGCCTGCTTGATAGTGACTGAATCGAAATTATCCATTACAGAGAACACAGAGCAATCAGCTACAGATAGAATCGAGTTAGGGAGCTGATTCAAATCACAGGGTGTGTCTTGTTCCTTCAGGCCACCGGAAATCCAGTTCAACACAGTTACATTGAAATAGGTGTAAGCTTAGTTCTTACATCATGGAAATAACTCCTGGCATCTGATATAGCCACTGGCACGAGCTTGCAAGAAACAGAGATTACTGATAAAAGACGTGGAAACTACTTGCTTTAACAATGACAGTGATTAAACAATCTAATACAATTGATATACCACCTTTCATAAAACCACACTCCCAATTATTTGCAGTGTCCAATTACCTAGTTGGAATGATTTAATCACTGAATCACTTGTGTGTAGAAAGTGCTATATGATTAAATTAGAGAGGGAATGCACATCTTTTGTCCCTAAATAAACCAAAACCTTTTCAAATAACACCTCTGAAAATGCTTTGAGGAAAATTCAAGGTATATTGGAAATGAGAATATAATTTAGCTCAAAATTTTTAAACAGAGTAACTGATATTAGTGGTGAATAGTCAAGAATACTTTATGAAGCCATTGTCATGGAGCTAAACACTTCTAAGAAGCACACATCTTTGGTATGGATCTGTGCTGTTACCACTCTTCCATGAAAAGTATCATGACAGCCTAGGGGTATATGAAACGGTCAGGGGCAAGTTCAAGAAAAGGTTTAGTTAATTATTTTCTGAGAGTGCTATAAATGCCCTCAAATTTCATGGGATTTACTCAATGGTGCAAATAGTTCATGTTCCAAATAAAATTTCTGAATCAAATTATCCATAAATCTACAAAATGAGGTTGAGCTAACACTTATAAAACATCGACCTTCTGCTTCTTCTACATGTCTAACATCAAAAGATGCTATTTTTTTTTAAATTTTATTTCTTTAATACAAACATATAGAACTACTAAGTATTTTTAGTTTATTCTTACAAAAGTAAAATTTGAGTTAAGATTCAAAGGCACGACATCTGATCTTTACAAAGCCTTGTCAAGGAGAAACAGTCCAGTGCTGTGAGGAGACATGAGTCTTCAATAACAACAATATCTACTACAATGACAATATATGTAGATTTTACCCATAAGAGAGTAACACGTCTCAAGGCACATCAGGGAAGTGTACTCAAAAAGAATATAAGAGACTTAAGGAGATAGAAGAGTAGCAAAGTGAGAAAGGTTGAAAAAATTTTCAAAGAAAGAGGGCTGGCAAGGAGAGAATTTTGGATTTAAGGAGCTTGTCAGGCAATGGTTGAGGAATACACAAGAAACTGGAATGGGTGGAGTGCAGAGATCTGCAGTAGGTTGGATGGATAAGAAATTCTGAAGCAGTGGAGGGATTCAAAAACACTCAAGTTCCCAAAACTAATCTTTTGCTGAAACAAGGATCACTATTGATCATTGTGGCCATGATTGATTAGGGGAAGGTATTTGCTACAAGCTGAGATCCAGGCAGTAATGGCTTGAATGAGGATCCTTACCCTATTCAGTCAGGGCTCACATGACCAATTACCCAAGGTGCAATTTAATATTAAGCAACTTACCACATCAAAAATATAATCCCAATTCTAAATAAAGATAAATGCATTAGCTGAATGCTGTGCCCTGACATTCTATGAAGATTCTCTTTGTTTATACTTGAAATAAGAGATTATATCTCTGAAGAAAAACTAAAAAACCAGGATTTTCTGCAGAAACAGAAGGGTTATCTGACAAAGCTGTAACAATTCTGGAAGATCTTGAGAAGGTAAACAATGAAAGGTTGTTTCCAGTCTATGTTGCAATTACATTCCTGCATCATTGCTGTAAGGAGCTCCACCCTCTACAATGGAAAATATTAGGTGAATCATAAATACGCACCAGAAATGCTAAGGTTTCCTTTTTGGCAGCTCTTTAGGCAACAATAGCAGAGAGAAAATCCAAACATGAAGCTGTAGTCACACCTTTCATGGACAAGTCTTGCTCAACACCAAGCCCTTTGTGAGGATCTCAGCAGCAAAATGCTGAAAAATGGTTCCCTGTTTGTTTCAGCTCTTTCTGTGGACATTGGAAGGTGCTGCAGGCATTTGAGCAAGCTGCTGTCAGATCTGAAGCTGCCCACTCGGGTCTTCTGTTGCCAGTACAGTAGACACAAATACAACATGATAATAGGCTGTCTTTATGGCTGTACTGTGATTGTTCAGAAAGGTCACTGCTCGCACGGTGCAATTCCAATTTATACCTACAATGGTGGAAAGGGAGATAACCACTTGACAAAGCATAAGGTGATTTGAGATGAATTGCATATAGATGTGGCAGGATTAACCCACTGAAGTGAAATATTTGACCAGAAATAATTACTAGTACAATATAATTTTGACCAAATTGCTTTTACGCATGCTCTGCTTGGTAAAAATTGCTGACGATTCTGAAGCACAAATTTCTTGTTTTGATGAAATATTATTTTCCTCAAACATTAAATGTTTTTCTTTCCAAAGATACTGCATAATTTGATAAGCAGTTTGCTATTTTTACACTTGATATTGTAAACTCAGTCCTTGTTATTCACTGGTTTACTCATGATCCACAAATTTACAAGGGTCAGCCTCAGGCCCCATCTCAGTATTTTTCTCACAGTGTAATTTCATTAACAATAATTACTTGTGAGGTGTGTGGAGTGTCCGAGGAGGGACGGCACCTCTGGTGAAGGGCCTTGTTGTGTCCATTTCGGGGCAACTCACCCACCTTTGGTCCCCCACCGTATACACAGGTCTTACCTGTGGCTCCAAGTAGCTTTTTGCACAGGGCAGCAGCCACACCAGAGTACACTGCTTCAACAAGTGTGCTAAACCAGCTGAGGGTAGCCAGCAGCCTTGTATCCAGGTGAGATAGGGACATACCTGTCCCAAGCTATCTCATTATATATTTCAAAATATGAATGCGAAACACTTCCTGAACCAAGCATTTCAGATAAGAGTACCCAATCAGTATTTGTTATTTTTTTTTGTCTTAACATTCAACGCCAAGAGAGTTGATACTCAGAGTAGAATTGTTCATATGCTCCTTAGTTCACAACACCAATTCATTTCTGCAGATGATTTTCAAATCATTCATGCAACTCAGCTTTGTTAGTTTCCTCCTCACCGATTTTTGGCTACTTTCAGTCAAACTTAGATTTATCTCCAATGACCAAATTTTCGTGTTGCAAAACGCATTTTCAATAGACAAATATCAACTTTAATATTTCAAAATTCTGTGAACCTTAAATCTTTGATAAGGTTTTGTCCTAAATATTTTCCATGCACTAAATATTGTGACAATCAAAATATTTACCTTGAAGTAAAAGGAAAAGCAAAACTGAATAAAGGCACTAAAATATCCATAACTGATTAGTACAACAGCAGAAACATGTAGCAAAGATAAAGGGAGGTGATTAGTCATTTCTTGGAAAAAAGCCCTCAGGAGATTTATCCTTGGACAGGGCCTTCTGTATCCATTACCAAAGCTGGTAGGGCATCAGGGAAGCTGGCTGCCCTGAAGTACAAATGTAGACTATACCATGAGGGAAATAAAATACCTTCACATCAGATCTACCTATCAATCAACATTTTTCTCACAATGTGATTTCATTAACAATAATAACTCATGAGGTGTGTGGAGTGTCCAAGGAGGGGTAGCACCTCTGGTGAAGGGCCTTGCTGTTTGTGTCCATCTTAAGTTTAAGACTCATGTGCATATAAATTAAGCTGATACTTCTATTCAGATTCTGATTCATTCATTTATCACACATACATCGGAAACATACAGCAAAATGCATTAACAACCAACACAATCTAAGGATGTACTGTGGACAGCCTGCAAGTGTTGCCACACATTCCGGTGCCAACGTAACATGCCCACAATGCTCAGCAGAACACCACAGGAGACAACAAAACAGAACACAATGGCAACAAAACAACAACATCAAAACAAGCCCCTTTACACACACACCCCTATCCCCAGAACAGGCCTCTGGGCCTCCAGTTTTCGCCATCGGAGTTCGACCCCTGGCCTGGACTTGCTGATGAAAGGACCTTGAACTACAGGTCTTGAACTCTAGACTCATCTACTAATATTGTCTTTAGGTATGCCGAATCAAATTTCTTCCTGATCAATCAGATGTACACAAATTAATAAATCCAAATATCAAGGGCACTCTCCTTATCACCTGGTCCATATTTACTGTCGAAACAACACTTTCAAACAGATAATATGGCCTTTTACCTATTTGTTGTCCTGGCTATTTGCTAATTGGTTGCAACACAACAGGCAAAAAGGCCAGTGACAAAAGTTTTGAGGTATTTCACTGGCTTAGAAATACATTTCATTGCAAGTCTTTTCATTTTAGTTTCTTATTTTGATTCTAAAAATAAAGACAAGCCTTTTAAAATGTTCAAAATGCAGATTGTCCTCAGATATGTAAACTGCCAAGTACCTTCTTACTATACAGTATGTCATGTTACCTGAAGTGGGACAACGATACTGTAATTGGTATGGAGGGAATCAGAAATAAATTATCATCCTGTTGTGTCACAGAAGGCTGCCCACTTTCTAATCAAATTTAATCAGGTACTCAAAACCAATATACTGTATAACCCAGCACTGAACAAAATAAGCAGTGTCAGCATGGGCTTCACTTAGAATGGATAGGCAACTTCTGGTCATGAACTCAGCTGGTTAATGAATGCCATTCAGATAGTATTTGCAGCAGGTTTTTGGTAGTACTTATCCTTGATTTAGGCACAATAGTATTCCTCTTTTAACCCATTTAAAACTCAAACCTACTGGGTTTAGTAACTCATCATATGCATTTTAATTGCAGGTACAGCACATCCCCAAAAGATGACTTTGGGTTCTCTACGACCTACTTAATATCTGTCTCATGGCTTGGCTTTATTCAGTGAGCCCTGAATCAAAGAAACCTTCAAAGAGCATGACAGCGAACTAGATGAGATCATGAGGCACTATGTAAATCTTTGATTGGTTAATACATACATTGATGCTCAACAAAATAAGCTAATTAAAGCTAAACATGGAAATAAACCGTATTCAGTATAAGGAATGCAGCGATTCGGATCGAGGGGTTTACTATACACCGTCAGGATAGATCTATAGAGTCTCTCAAAAGCAGGGGTGGGGGAGCATGCCCCATGATCAACTCTTCTTGGTGCACAAATATATCAGTGCTGTCCTAATTTTTCTCACCAGACCTGGAATACCTAGCAGTAAAGTGCTGTCCTTTTTACCTACCGCGGGAGTTCTCTGGGGTCATTTTGTAGCAGTTTACATTCCACGTCAGGCCAATGGCAAGCAGGCTTTAGATGATCTGAGCAATGGGATCAACATGCACGAAACAGCGCACCCTAATGCCTTCACCATCGTTTTGGGAGATTTTAACCAGGCCACTCTGAAAAAAAATCACTAAGCAATTACCATCAACAGATCACTTGCAAAACCAGAGGAGCCAACACCCCGGACCATTGCTACACCACCATCAAGAATGCCTACCATGCTATTCCATGCCCTCACTTCAGGAAGTCTGATCACCTGGCTGTACTTCTACTCCCTGAATATAGACAGAGACTGAAGACTGCAGCACCAGCAGTGAGGACCAAGAAGGTTTGAACAAGGGAAGCACAGGAGCACCTACAGGACTGCTTTGAATCGGTGGACTGGACTATATTCAGGGATTCATCTTCAAACCTGGATGAGTATGCTGCAGTTGTTACCGACTTCATTAAAATCTGTGTGGATGAGCATGTGTGCACAAAGACTTACTGAATGTACAAACCAAAAGCCGTGGATGAACCAGGAGGTACGTCATCTGCTGAAGGCTGGATCTGTGAAATTCAGGTCTGGCGACCCCCAGGCCTATACCAGAAAACCAGGTATAATTTGCAGAGGCCTATTTCAAGGGTGAAGAGACAACCTTGAATGAGATTGGAGGCAACACTGGATGCACAGCAACTCTGGCAGGGTCTATAAGACATTACTCCCTACAAAGCGAAACCCAATAGCATGAATAGCAGTGATGCTTCCTTACCAGGTGAACTCAACACCTTCTGTAACGTTTTGAAAGGGAGAACACAACTACAGCTGTGATGATCCCTGCTGCAACTGATGACCCTGTGATCTCTGTCTTGGAGGCCGATGTTAGGCTGTCTTTAAAGACAGTGAACCCTCACAAAGTGGAAGGTCCTGATCTGCCAACCAACTAGCAGGAATATTCAAGGACATTTTCAACCTCTCACGGCTACAGGCAGAAGTTCCCACTTGCTTCAAAAAGACAATTATACCAGTCCCTATGAAGAATGATGTGGGCTGCCTTAATGACTATCACCCGGTAGCACTCACATCGACAGTGATGAAATGCTTTGATAGGTTGGTCATGACTAGACTGAACTCTTGCCTCAACAAGGACCTGGACCCATTGCAATTTTCCTATCACGACATTAGGTCAACGGCAAACGCAATCTCAATGGCTCTCCACACAGCTTTAGACGACATGGACAACACAAGCACCTACTGGATGCTATTCATTGACTAGAGCTCAGCACTTAATATCATTATTCCCATAATCCTGATTAAGAAGTTGCAGAACCTGGACCTCTGTACCTCCTTCTGCAATTAGATCCTTAACTTCCTAACCGGAAGACCACAATCTATGTGGATCGGTGATACATCCTCCTCGCTGACGATCAACACTGGCGCACCTCAGGGGTGTGTGCTTAGCCCACTGCTCTACTCTCTATATACACATGACTGTTGGCTAGGCATAGTTCACATACCATCTATAAATTTGCTGATGATACAACCATTGTTGGTAGAATCTCAGGTGCTGACGAGAGGGTGTACAGGAGTGAGATATACCAACTAGTGGAGTGGTGTCGCAGCAACAACCTGACACTCAATATCAGTAAGACGAAAGAGCTGATTGTGGGCTTCAGGAAAGGTAAGACGAAGGAACACATACCAATCCTAACAGAGGGATCAGAAGTAGAAAGAGTGAGCAGTTTCAAGTTCCAGGGTATCAAGATCTCTGAGGATCTAACCTGGTCCCAACATATCGATGTAGTTATAAAGAAGGCAAGTCAGCGGCTATACTTTATTCGGAGTTTGAAGAGATTTGGCATGTCAACAAATACATTCAAAAACTTCTATAGTTGTACCGTGGAGAGCATTCTGACAGGCTACATCACTGTCTGGTATGGAGGGATTATTGCACAGTGCAACTTCCTAATGAACAGAGCTCAGGAAGTCAGGGTGCACAACCGATCCTCTCTCTCCATCATCCTAAACACGGGTGCCCCGGGCTGTGTGCCGAACCCATTGCTGTACACTTCCTTCACACATGACTGTATGGCTAAAAACCTGAATAATCACTTTATCAACTTCACCAATAGCACGACAGTGGTGGGGCTCATCACCAACAATGATGAGACAGCCTAGAGAGATAGTGGAAGAGCTCGATGCCTCATGCCAGGCAAATAGCCTCTTTCTTACTGTCAGCAAGGCAAAGGAGGTGGTTAAAAACTTCAGCAGAACTTGCACCACTCACACTTCTCCTTACATCTGCAGCACAGCAAGCTGGACTGTGCACATCTTTACTTGCGTCCTTCCACAGATGCACGGTAGGGAGGAAACTAACATGCTGCATCACTGCATGGTACGGAAACTGCACTGTGGCGGACAGGAAGGCTCTACAATGGGTAGTCAAAACTGCTTAAAGCATCACTGGCACCAGCCTACCTGCCAAAGTGTCAGAAAAAGGGCCAGAAACATCCTGAAGGATCCCACCCACCTTGCCCATAGACTGTTTGTCCCCCTCCCATTAGGGAGGAGGCTATGTATGATCCACAGCAGGACCACAAGACTCAAAATCATTTACTTTCCCCAAGCAGTAAGGCTGATCACCTCCTCCACCCACTAACCCACCCTTCCACACCCCCAAACACCAAACTTCATCATTTTCTGTCAAAGTCACTTTCTGTCCAGATACTCCTGTATCTGGCGTCACTTTATTGACAAAGAATTAATCTAGGTGTATAAGCTATTTATGTATATTGTGTTTTTTTAAATTGTGTTCTTCATCTAATTGTTTTTTTTCCATGCTGCATCAGATCCAGAGAAACAACTATTTCATTCTCCTCTACACTTGTGTACTGAAAAAGACATTAAACAATCTTGAATCATCAAGCCTCCTCTCACTCTTCTAAATGTAATCTGATACAAGAGTAGTCTCTTCATAAGACAATGCATCCAGTTACATACTTGTCTAGTGAACCTTCTCTGAACTGCTACATTAAGAAGGCATAATGCGCCACATGTGATCTCAGGAATGCTCTTCATAACTGAACTATGGAAAAATTATTTAAGACATCAATGAATACAAAAATGCATATTTAATGACATGAACATCAAATATGTTATATATCAATTCACAAAGGCACAAGGAAAAATAAATAATGCCGACTAAAGGAGCTGACAGGATAAGTGATCAAAAGCTTAGGTTAAGGACAGATGAACATTAAACGGTAAAGTCAAGAAAAGGGATTGACACAAAGAATTCAGCACAGTTAAGTCTAGTCATTGGAAAGTACTAGGGAGATGATGAGGTAAAGAAAGAAAGGGCAGAAAAAGTAAAAGTGGAACATATAAGTGCAAATGTAGATGAAATAGAAGAAAAGAATTAGAGGAGGATTTAGGCATGCAAAAGGCTACACAGACCTTCCAACAGGATGAGCAAGGCCAAAGGATGATGGACAGAGTCACATGCGACTTTTCTTACAAATGCAGAGGGCCCCCGTTTTCCGAACGCTTGCTTTACGACACCTCGCTGTTACGAAAGACCTACATTAGTTACCTGTTTTGGCTAACAGAAGGTGTTTTCACTGTTACGAAAAAAGGCAACGCGCGCCTGAACAGCCAAGCTCCTCCCCCAGTACTGCATTCTAACCGGTACTGCTTAAACACGTGCTTTATCTCAATTTATTTTGTGCATCCGTTAGCAAGATGAGTTCTAAGGTATCAGAAAAGCCTAAAAGAGCTCATAAAGGTGTTACACTTAGTGTAAAACTAAACATAATTAAGTGTTTCGGTCATGGTGAACGAAGTAAGGACACTGTCCGCGCGTTGAACTTGTCTGCGTCCACCATTCGCACTACTTATACGCAGAGAGAAAGAATTTTGAAAGCTGCCGATGTTACTGTTGGTTCTGCTCGTAGGAAAGGGGTCTCTCTTAGTCAGCATCTAGTAATGGATAAAAATGGAAAGTCTATTGCTTAAGTGGATTGATGGGTGTACAAAGCGTGGTGTTCCGTTAAGTTTTCTTATACTTAAGGAGAAATCAGTCAGTCTTTTTAATAAGCTGAAACAGAAAGCACTGGATGTTGGTGATGAAAGTGCTGCGAAAGTGAAATTTAAAGGTAGTCATGGGTGGTTTGATTGGTTTCTGAGGCAAGGGCAACTTCATAGTTTAAGCAGTGGTCCCCAACCTCCAGGTCGTGGACTGATACATTGCCGCGAAGAATGCAGTGGTGCAGCGGTAGTCGGATGCACCCAGCACATCTTTAAGAAAAAAGCCAAAATAAGCAAGCTAATTAATTAGGGGGCACCCGGCACATAAATGTCAGCCCAGATCAGAGGTGATTGTCAATTGCGTCAGGTGGTTATTCGTATAAGCAAGTGTTTAACTGTGAAGAAACTGCAATTTATTGGAGTCTTCCCGATTCTGGTAAGTGAAACTACACTGTACATACATTATTTCTACTTTATATAGGCTGTGTATTTTTTAATGTGTTATTTGGTATGATTTGGAAGCTGCATAGCTTAACGGTTACTGAAGAGAGTGTTTCTGCCGAGAGTGCTTGCGCCGTGTTTCTGCCGAGAGCGCTTCCACGAGATTTTTGCTGCACTAGACAGTGCTGCAGAAGTATTTCTACTTTATATAGGCTGTGTATTTATCATATCATTCCTGCTTTTACTATATGTTACTGTGATTTTAGGTTTTATGTGTTACTTGGCATAATTTTGTAGGTTATTTTTTCGGTCAGGGAACGCTCAAAATTTTTTCCCATATTAATAAATGGTAATTGCGTATTCACTTTACGACATTCCGGCTTATGAACCGTTTCATAGGAACGCTCTACCTTCGGACAGCGGGGGAAACCTGTAATTCAAATAGGAATTGCAGGTGAGATAGGGAAATATCTTGGAGCCAGTACAAGATGGACAAAGACATTGTGTCCATGGAATATTCAAACTTGCACTGTTTGCATATGGCATGCACTTGGGGCTATGCTAAGGAAATGACTGCTAGGAGTTGCTGATGCATTTGCTTGGCAAAGGAGAATCTAAGGTGTTGGTTGTAAGGAAGCAGTTAAGCAAATCAACAGCTGCCAACCTTCCATTACGAAATATGAAAAGGAAATTAGATAACAAGTACAGTAGTAGATGGAATATGATGTAGAGAAACACAGTATATGGTTAGGTATTTCAGCAGGAAGAATAAAAGCTCTTTTTAAGAAGTGAAAACGTAGCTAATGAATAAGGTGTCTTGGTATGCTGGTCACAAGTTACGGAAAATACATGTGAGTTGCAGCAAAGAATTAAGAAATCATTTTGGTGAGGTCACCTCTGGATAACTGGTCTGGGTCTATGCACTTAAGTAAAGATATGCAGGTATGGCATAAATTCACCCGTTGATTTCTTGGATGAGGGGTTGCCCTGCAAAGAGAGCAAGAAGAACATTGACCTATATTCACTGGGGCAGATGATGTCAAATTAAGACACACAAGATCCTGAGAAGAATGATCAGAAAAAATTCCCCCAGATAAAGACCATTTCACTTAGGTGGAGAGTGGGGTAGGGGCAGGGACACAGTCTTGGATAAGAGCATGCCATTCAGAAGAAAAACAAAAATAGATCTTTTGGGGGAACCTTTGGAAACCTCTACCTGAGAGCACAGTGGATGTTCATTTACTAACATATTTAAGACTGAAAGCAATTGGATTTTGAACATTAAGGTTATCAGGAAAATGGCAATTGGGAAAGCTGATCTGGGGTATGAGATCAGTCAAGTTCTTTCAAAGGATGGTGCAGGCTCAAGGAAGTGTGGCATACTCCTGGCACAAAAGCCGCAGATACTAGAAACAAGCTGCAATCGCCTAGTACGTTAAGCAGCATCAGTTGGAAGGGAAACGGTCACTGTTTCAGGTTACTCCATTATTTAATTGTAGGAAATTTCTGCTTGTGCAGTTTTGAATGTTGCAAATGCAATCAGACAAGTTAGAAAGCCGGTGGAATGTTGTTGCAGACATGCAAAGGAGGTCACTCTAAATGTCTGTGGAAACCAATTTTACAAAGGCAATCTGATTAAAAGAATGAATGGAAGAAAGGCTGAGGAAATGGGCATCAGAGTCACACAGCAGAGAAACAGGTCTTTTAGCAAATCAATTCTGTGCTGACCTTGACATATCTACTTACAATAATTCCTTTATTATTCTTCCCCTAGTCCCAACAACTCCCCTCAGATCTTATCACTCACCTAGTCATGACAGCCAACCTGCATGTCTTTGAGACTTGCAATGAAACTGGAACATCTCAGAGGAATCTCATACAGTTATATTAAGAATTTACAAACTCCATAAAGATTAGGTTAGATTATGAGGACACACAGTCCTCTTTTATTGTCATTTAGTAATGCATGCATTAAGAAATGATACAATATTCCTCCGGTGTGATATCACAGCCCAAGACTGAAAAACTAAAAAAACCACATAATTATAACATATAGTTACAACAGTGCAACAATACCATAACTTGATGAAGAACAGGCCATGGCACAGTAAAAAAAGTTCAAAGTCTCTCGAAATTCCCATATCTCACGCAGACGGGAGAAGGAAGAAAACTCTCCCTGCCATGCCCGACCACAGTCCGACTCTGAGTCGTCCGAAAACTTCGAGCTCCGATCAGCCCTCCGATACAGAGTACTGAGCACCATCTCTGCCGAACACTTTGACCTCAGCCTTGGTTGCCAGAAGCAGGCAAAGCTGGGGATTTTGGGGGCTTCCCTCCGGAGATTCTCGATCGCACAGTAGCAGCAGCGGCGAACCAGGCATTTCAGAAATTTCTCCAGATGTTCCTCTGCTTCTCACATCTGTCTCCATCAAATCAGAATTGTGCACGGCATCCTACTTAGAAATACGATATCATTTCACCGGAGAGCTGCCCGCGCTGCCATCTTCTGCTCCCACCTATTTTAGTACCAAAGATGAAAACGGAGCCCAGGTCGCTGGAACTGTGAGGCAACAGTTCTACAAACTGCACCACTGTGCTATTCAGAAACTGAACAGATAAAAGGTAACCAGCTGGCCTGTTATCTTATAACCAATTAGCCTGTTATCTAACTATTATGGAGCAGTTAGCCTGGCCTCAGTGGTTGGGAAGATGTTGGAGTCAATTGTTGAGATTATGAAGTATTTGGTGACACAGGACAACATAGAACAAAGTCAGCCTGGTTTCCTTAAGAGGAAATCTTCCCAGACAAACCTGTTGGAATTCTTTGAGGATATTACAATTAGGATAGATAAAGGGGATGCAGTGTATTTTATATATTTGGACTTTCAGAAGGCCTTTGTCAAGGTGCCACACAAGAGGCTGCTTACCAAGTTAAAAGTCCATGGCATTACAGGAAAGTTACTGGCATAGTTAAAGCATTGGCTGATTGGTAGGAGGCAGTGAGTGGGAATAAAATGATCCTTTTCTGTTGGCTGCCAGTGAGTAGTGATGTTCTGCAGGGGTCGGTGTTGGGACCGCTTCTTTTCAGGCTGTATATAAATGATTTAGATGATGGAATAGATGGTTTTGTTGCCAAGTTTGCAGATGATACGAAGACTGGTGGAGGGGCAGGTAGTCTTGAGGAAACAGGTGGGCTGCAGAAGGACTTAGATTAGGACAATGGGCAAGAGAGGGGCAAATGAAATACAATATTGGAAAGTGCATGGTCATGCACTTTGGTAGTAGAAATAAATGTGCAGACTATTTTCTAAATGGGGAGAAAATCCAAAAATCTGAAATGTAAACAGACTTGGCAGTCCTTGTGCAGAACACCCTAAAGGATAATTTACAAGTAGAGTCGGTGGTGAGGAAGGCAAATGCAATGTTAACATTCATTTCAAGAGGTCTGAAATACAAGAGTAGGGATGTGATGCTGAAGCTTTATAAGGCACTGGTGAGGCCTCACCTTGAGTATTGCGAACAGCTTTGGTCTCCTCATCTAAGAAGTGCTGGCATTGGAGAGGTTTCAGAGGAGGTTCACCAGGATGATTCCAGGAAAGAAAGCATTATCATATGAGGAATGTTTGATAGCTCTGGGTCTGTACTCTGAAACTTAGAAGGATGAGGGAAGATCTCATTGAAATCTTTTGAATATTGAAAGGCCTAGACAGAGTAGATGTGGAAAGGATGTTTCCCATGGTGGAGTAGTTGAGGACAAGAGGGTGCAGCCTCAGGATAGAGGGTGTCCATTTAAAACAGAGATGAGGAGAAATGTCTTTAGCCAGAGGGTGGCGAATTTGTGGAATTTGTTGAATTTGTTACCACAGGCAGCTGTGGAGGCCAGGTCGTTGGGTGTATTTCAGGCAGAGCTTGATAGGTTCTTGATTGGACATGGCATCAAAGGTTATGGGGGGGGGGGGGGAAGGCTGGGGAGTGAGACTGAGGTAGGGAGAAAGGATCGGCCATGATTGAAAGGCACAGCAGACCTGATGGGCCAAATGGCCTAATTCCACTCCTATGTCTTATAACTTCATACCTTTTCCAATGGACCAATCAACCAAGTGGAGCTGCTGAGTTATGCTGAGCAAAACCTCGATAGCAGCTAATTTCTTTTGTGCAAGCAGAGCACAGTCCAAGAAAGTGGACTGCAATCCTCAGTGATCCCAGTGAAACTGGTGAAGTCAGCCAACAATGCAGACTTCGAGGAAATATGCAGGATCACATGGATATCCAACGTACTTCAGTACAGCAGGAAATCTCTTTTCAACCTGCAAACACAAAAGCCAAGTGCTCTAATCAGCATCTGAGAATGATCTCAATAACGCAAGCTTTTAAATAATACTTTAACTTATCAATTTATATATTGCTTTCAGCAATCTACAACACTCAGCCCTTCAGAAAAAGTTACTTCAGAATTCATTGCAAGTTCATCTGGTCAACTTTACAAAGAACATTGAGAATTAAGCTAGACAGTTACTTGCTAGAGACAAAAATCCTTATCCCTAAAATCAGTCCCTAAAAATATACACATTGTGGTGCTTGTTAAGTGCTATATTTAAAAACAGGCACAATATTTGTTAATCAAAACAGTTAAACAAATCACCGTAAATGCAGCTAAGAACAATGCTGGTACCTAGCAACTAACTACTGTATATTAATTTAAATAATTTTAAACTGAACACTGATCACTGTTCCAATAAGCAGGCACTTTGCATTCACCAGCCATGTTTTCCAACCATTTATGCAATTGTGTTTATTAACAGCATCTCTGTTTTAATCCACTTTTCATATCTATGGCTGAACTATATTTTAGAGGTCTTGACCATATTTGTGGGCAAAAGATTCTGTCAGAACATGTAATAAAACATGCAGAATACCACAACTTTCCATTACATCACGAGAAAAGCCATAGAGCTGGCTGCCTGCCTGCTTGAGATAATGCAGCTGCTTTCATGTAGTCAGACTGCACCACAACCCTTTCCAGCAAGTCTGCCTGCAGCTGTACTTGCATCTGACACACAGTAACTTAGTTCAAACACTGACTTAATAGTCCATATGAAGAACACCAAACTATTAAAATTTGCAAGATTTTAGTTTACTTTCTATCCTGTGTTAGCATGCATTTCAAAATCTTTTGTAGTCTTTTGTGTGGAAAGTAGCAAAAAAAAAAATGACAGAAGTGCTATTTTTGTGTGCCTCATTTCCAAAACTGAAATATGCAGCACAGACAGTGAAAGCTAGATGGGGGGCTTGAACAAGGTTTCTCTTCCTCTGTGGGCACTAAACCTTCAATTGCATTCAAAAAACCAATTGTTTTCAACTGGCCTGGAGAGAAGATAAACATGCAAATGTATCAAGTTGTTCTGAGATCACTTTTAATAATAATAATTTTATTTATAGAGCACTTTTCATACAGATGTCATTCAAAGTGCTTTACAATGGGATAAAAGCATAAATATGAAAATAATAAAAATAAACATGAAAACAAAAGACAAAAAGATGCTAGTTAGGAGTAAGGTTAAATAAACAATTTACAGCTGTCACTTAAAAGTGTCAACTGAGGTATAGTTTAGGTATTGAATTCCACAGTTTAAGAGTAGTTCAAAAAAGCTGACCTGCCAATTATCTTTTAAGGCAAATTGTTTAAATTTAAGAGACTGGTGGAAGAAGACCTGAGAGCTTGAGCAGGATTAGAAAATGAAAATGATTCTGTGATGTACTCCAGCCCCAGACCATTAAGAGTTTTGAAAACAAGTAAGAGAACTTTAAAATCAATTCTAAATGGTATAGACAGCCAATTCAGAGCAGCCAGAACAGTAGTAAAATGTTCCCTCACCCTGGTTTTGTTTAAAAGCCTAGCAATAGTATTCTGAATGAATTGAAGTTTGTCAATAGATTGCATTGAAAGACCAGTAAAAAATGCATTACAGTAAACTAGTCTATTTGATGTAAGGTGTGAGTTAGTTTTTCAGCATCATTACCTGTCAGAAACAAACATACCTTTGTAATATTTCTTAAGTATAGAAATGGCACTCTGGTCAGTTTCTTTATGTGAGACTCTCGCCGCAGTATATAAGGAGTTTGTACGTTCTCCCTGTGACCTTGTGTTTCCTCCAGGTGCTCTGGTTTCTTCCCAAAGTCCAAAGATCTACTAGTTGGTAAGTTAGTTGGTCATTGCATATCATGCTGTAATTAGGCTAGAATTAAATTGAGGGTTGCTGGCCAGTACAACTCGAAAGGCCAGAGCAGCTTGTTCCACACCGTATCTCAATAAATAAATTAAAATTCAACTCTGAATCAAGGATAACACCCAGGCTAATTACTGCTGATTTAACAAAGACAGCCAAATTCCCACATTTATCAAGAAGTTTCTCTCTTTCGGCTTTGAGACTGTCACAAAAAACTGTGTGTCAATTGTTTAAGAAAAATAACAAGATAGCTTAAGTCACAAAACTAGATTGAAGTGCTTTTACTTACCTGAAAACAAGACAAAAACTGGGCAAAACTATATATAAAGAAAACTAACCCCAAAGCCTTGGTAACCCGAGGCTTATAACCACTAAGCCCCTCCCCCTAGGCCAACCAAAAGCTAAAAAGCTAATTAACTCAATTATCCAATTAAAGATGGTATCCCCCACCATCAGCACACCTGTGCAGGTTGCTGCTGCCTCTATATGAGACAGATCCATGCAGCAGCTCTGGTTCAGACCCAGTCACTATTACTGCTGGGGATGAATGTTTTAACGAGTGCGCCATGTGCCGTCTGTAGTCAGTGACGAGCCTTCCAACAAAGCTATTTCAGTTTCATCTTCATTTAGTTTTAGGAAATTATTACTCACCTATTTGTTTATTGCAGACATACCAGAAATCAGAGAAGACAGGGCATTTTTATTATCTGACTCAAACAAGATATACAATTGTGTGTCATCTACTTAACTGTGGAAATCATGTTTATGGCATCTAATGACATCTTATAAGAGGAACATGAACAAGGAGAAAAGTACAGACCAAGCAAACTTTCTTGAGCAACACCAAGAGATGCATAGTATCTTTTAGAAATTTGGTCTCCAAAAATTTATCTCTAAGATACAATTTATGAGCTACACCAATTAAGGGCACTACCAGAAAGGCCAACCCAGTTCTCAAGGTGATCTAGGAGAGTGTTCTGGTCAATTGCGTCAAAACCAGCACTTAGATCAAGAAGAATTAGGATTGAGACTCTGTTGACATCAGTGCCTAGCCTAAGGTCGCTGACAATTTTTGGTAAGGGTCATTCAAGTTGTACTGTGGTTTGCACTAAAACCTAACAAAAACTTTTTATTTTATACATCAGCTATATAGAGTAATTTTCTTCAGTAAAGAACACAAGTGGGCTCTGTTAAGTAACTATTAAATAGTGTGTTCTTCAATGATGGAAACCTGGTTAACTTATTTTACCTTGACATTCTTAATTCACCCCATGTTTCATTTGTCCCCATGGATTGTGATCTAGTTACATGGCACAGCTTTGCTTTACTTCCAAACACCCAATTGTATTTCAGATCAATTGAAAACCATCACGAGACTTCCAAATTAATGTACACTCTGAACTCTGATTATCTTTAATGTATCCATTTATTAAATAGTAACCCAGTTCAAAAAATATTTTGTTCCCCTTCTCCTCAAACATGCTGTCAGGTACTAGGTTGCAACTTAACAAAATCTAAAGCTTTTCCTACAAAGGAAGAGTGATACCCAAAACATGGATACATGGATAATGGATACATACATATCTTCTGCATTAAGGATGTAATGAAGAATAACTATCACTAAATCTGAAACTACCAAAATAAAACCATGAAATTTGGACATCATTGGTTTAATCAGGTATTATCTGCATTTTTTTAATGTTAAAACGCAAGTTGCACATCTTCTGCGGACTGCTGTTTACAACACTCAACAATGCAATGATTCTCAGGTGCTGAGACAGTCAGTGATCAAAGGAATCTTACCATACCTCAGGTTGCAGGTGGCCATGCAGATTAGGGGTGAGTGTGAGTGTGTGTGTGTGTGTGTGTGTGTATATATACAATTGCTGCAATTGGTCACAATCAGTCCACCTGAGCTAGAGACTGAGATGAGGAATCACAATCCAATAAGAACAAGGTCTGAACCTCCGTCCCCAACACATGTCACTGGTAGTTGATAGTTCTATGAAAATGATACAGAGACTGGTATATTAAGTGCATGGATGACGCCCCAGCAGTGTCACTTTATATCAGAATCAGGTTTATTATCACTGGCATGTGTCGTGAAATTTGTTAACTTAACAGCAGTTCAATGCAATACATAACATAGCAGAAGAAAAAATAATAATAATTAATAAGTTACAGTATATGTATATTGAATAGATTAAAAATCATGCAAAAAACAGAAATAATATATACTTAAAAGTGAGGTAGTGTTCACGAATTCAATGTCCATTTAGGAATCGGATGGCAGAGGGGAAGAAGCTGTTCCTGAATCGTTGAGTGTGTGCCTTCAGGCTTCTGTACCGCCTACTTGATGTTAACAGTGAGAAAAGGGCATGCCCTGGGGGCTGGAGGTCCTTAATATTGGACGCCCTTATATGACACAGGCTTTACTGTTTCCCACAGCCCTTGTTGAATTGCCTGCTAATAACTCATTGGTAATTTTGATCACCAACAAACCTTTATGCTGCTGATGTCCTCCCTGTACTGATCACAATGGGCAAGGGACATCAGCATGAAGATGGATCCTGTTGGAAATTACCAAGTCCAACTTGCCAGAGAATAGGATTTCTCCAGAAAACATCTGCAAGCAGTGCATCATGTTTCTAAACTTATCTCCTTCATGGCATTAATGCCTAAAACACGGATGTTCTCTGATCCAGTTTCCAGGCACAAGAGATGGCAGCCTGTGAGTAGCATCACTAATGAGTCCAAGTGACACTCCCATGGGTCCTTCCTTCTTCTGGTTAACAGCCACAATTCTGATTGACATGTTCATTCTCAACAAAGGGAAGTGCAGGTCATGTATGACATTTGACTGACTGCACCTGCCATGACATGTCTATAAGTAAATTAGTGTTAATAATTGTCCGTATTGAATCATTCACAACAATAAAAAGAAAATTACAGACACGGCAGATACTCTTGGGAACCGAAGGACGTGCACCACTGAACTTGTGTGTCGGAGCCTTAAGCTAAATAAAAGTGCTTGTTATCTTAACTAACCATGAACCCTTTATTTTGGAGATATGAAAGAATCATCATATGATTTCATGTTAGATGTGCAGTGTGATTAAATTGCTAAATTTTTCATGACATGGAAATCAGACTGAAGTGATAAATAATGAAAACAATTCATTAAATATGAACATGAGAAAATCTGCAGATGCTGGAAATCCAAGCAACACACACAAATTGCTGGAGGAACTCAGCAGGTCGGGCAGCATCTCTGGAAAAGGGTAAACAGTCAATGTTTTGGGCCGAGGCACTTCGTCAGGTCTGGAAAAAAAGATGAGAAGTTAAGAGTACGAAGATGAGGGGGAGGGAAGGAAGAAGGACAAGATAGTAGGTGATAGGTGAAACCAGGAGTGGGGGGGGAGGGTACAGAAAGAGCAGGGTAGTTGATTGGTAGAAGAGATAAAGGGCTGGAGAGAGGGGAATCTGATAGGAGAGGGTAGAAGACCATGGAAGAAAGGGAAGGGGGAAGAGCACCAAAGGGAGGTGATGGGTAGGTGAGAGAGGGAAACAGGACTGAGAAATGGTGAAGGAGACTGGATTGGTGGAGGGGTTGCTATCACCGGAAGTTGGAGAAATTGACGTTCATGTCATCAGGTTGGAGGCTACCCAGACGGAATATAGATTGATGTACAGGAGGTGCCACCGGGAGCAGCTGATACAGTAGATGACCCCAATAGGCTCACAGGAGGACTGTGTGGGGGCCTGAATGGGTGTGAGGGAGGTGGTGTAGGGGCAGGTGTGGCACTTGTTCTGCTTGCAAAGATAATTATGAGGAGGGAGCTCAGTGGGGAGGGATGAAAAGACAAGGGAGTCGCATAGGAAGCAATCCCTGTGGAAAGTGGAATGTGGGGGAGGGGAAGATGTACTTGGTGGTGGGATCCTGTCGGAGATGGCAGAAGTTATGGATAATTATGTGCTGGATGCAGAGGTTACCATTAGGTAGGTGAGGACAAGAGTAACCCTATCCCTGGTGAGCGGTGGGAGGATGGGGTGAGGGCAGACAACACAAAATGAAAGGGATGTGGGTGAGGGCAGCAATGACAGTGGAGCAAGGAAAGCCCCTTTCTTTGAAGAAGAAGCACATCATGAAATATGGGTTTGGTTGTCTGGCATTGGGTTTAGTGGTGAGATTAGTGGGTTACAAACAGAATGTGATATATTGTTACCATATTACAGAAAAAGGCACGAGTTAAGAATAGTGTAGTTCTGTGGGGATTCAAAGCCATATTATCTGAATGATAAGAGACTGAAAGGGTCTGAAATGTAGAGGCTTCTGGGTGTGCCAGTGCATGATTCGCACATGGTTATAATGGAAAAACAGCATTTAATCCTGAATGTTAGTAAAATTCATTGATTATCCTCCTGCGCCTAACTGGTGCATCAGTGGGCAACCTTGCATTTCTTTAGCATTTCTCTGTTTTATGAGGTTGAGCTGCTAGCTCGATGCTCAACCCAGCACGGATGGAAAGCGTGCAAGGAGACAGCCAGATTCGAAACTAGGACCACTTGCCTCGAAGTCTGGTGCAGATCCCACTACACCACCGGCTGGCTATGAACACTAGCAAGCAGGATATTATCAGCTACTGCAAGGGGTTTGAATATGAAAATGTTAAGTTATGCTTCAACTACGTAGGGCTTAAAATGAGAATATATCTGAAGTAAAATGTACAATAATGGTATTCTTGTTAATAATTTGGAGCAGTTCGGAGGAGCTTTAATTGACAAATACTGGAATATCTCATTATGGGCCTTTATCTGAGGTACACTTAGTCATTTAAATGAAGCATACAAGACCCTGATGTGTTTTCAGAAGGTGAATGTGGAGGGGATGTTTCCTCTTGTGGAAGAATCTGGAAAAAGGAGGCCACTGTTTTAAAAAAGGTAGTCATCCAGTGAGGACAAAGAAGAGATGATTTTTTTTTGGTCCAAAGTTCATGAGTTTTTGGAAGCCTTTTACTCAAAGGAAGGTGGAAGCAGAACCATCCTCGACCCATGGTCTTGGTCCAACAAACGAAAATACATGCAGATTTGCAATGATCAAAGTGGAAGCAGTTCTGATGGACATGCCTGGAATTAAAGTGACAACTTAAACTCTGAGAATAACCTTCGCGATGAACAATTCCTTGTGACAAAGAGTAGAAGTAACTTTGCTCATGCTGAATCTGCTGAATTCCTGAGAAGGAATGAGGGCAACCCCATCACATTGCTCGAAATGTGTGGTGGAAAATGATTCATACAGTTAAAGGTATCAAGAGGTGAAACTGGGACACAAGTCTCTCGTTCACGACGAGAATACCAGCAAAGTGACTTCATGGCAGGCACGTGACATGTTATCAATGGGCAATCATATCAGAATGCTTGGCTTTAGTAAATCAGGGCTTAGAGCTGCAGTGTGTTGCAACAAGTGAAACAGATGGAACAACATGTCACCAATTGTTCTGACCCAAGATTTCAAACCAAAATGTCTTTTCACCCTACAGATGCTGCTCAACCTGCTGAATTCCTCCAGCTGATTGTTTCTTGCAATATGATACCACAGTTTTTCTTTGTTATTGACAGGAACCAGATGTTCTATGGGAGCCAACAAAGGGGGGTGGGGGGAGTGCATTTAGTGAAGGAGGGTACGAGAGGTTCAACTGCAAAATAAACTGCATTATTTTCAACAGGCAAGAAAATCTGCCAAATTGAATCAGAAATAGGAAAACATTAGATTCACCGTTCTGCTCAGACTATTTTTCACCAGATTTTAAATATATGTTATTATACTAACATCTTCATCCAGTGTCAGGGTAATGGACAATAAATATAACCTGTGTTATAATTCTATTGTTAATAATACCAATAAGTAAAGGTTGCTATTCTCCTTGGCTCGAATATGGTTGTTAATGTTACAACATTAATTCTATGTTTTATGCCAAATCTAGCAGTAGTTTGGCACCATTGAAGGATGGAATCAAAATAACACCATGGAAAAACAGAATATAGTAAGTACAAATACAGAAAAAAAATCAGTGTAGATGACAAAGGTTTAAAAAATTGATGTTATTTTCTCTCTGCAGCCTGTCTGGCAGAATCAGCTTTACTGGAACTGCTTTTAACTTCATGTACAGCTCAGATCTGAAATATTCAAATGAGGATTATACCAGCATTTGACAAACAGTTTCTAATTTTATGGTACCATCAATTGGCAAAACACCTCCAGGTGATTCATATGAACTGTATCAAACAAATATTAATGCCAACCCACCAAGAAGCACTTTAAAGGGCAAAAACAAAAAGATTTGGGAAAGGAATTACAAAGATCAGGAGCTGGCAGTCAATGGTAAATTCAGCGCAGACCAGGTGTCATCCAACCAAAAGTTAACATTGGTTAGAAAGAGCAGGGATATTGTACTGACAAGATTTACAAAGACGAGCACAAAACCTATTCTGTGAAAGCAAAAGCTGCATGCTAGAAATCAGAAATAACAAACAGGAAATAATGGAAGTGGCACATTGGGTAAGCACCTGTAGAGGGTGAAACTGTGAATGTTTCCGGTCAGTTGCAGCCAGCTTCTCACATGAACACACTTTGTCGTTACCGGCCTGAAACATGGCACAGGGGTAGCGGAGCTATGAATCAAATAACAACCATCTAATTTTCTTCTGACTCCTACTGCTAAAATGGTGCAGAGTACAATGATAATGCGCACTCTAATTAATCGGTACAAAATTGAGTTGAATGCTAGGCCACATTAAATATCTTCAGTGCTTTGAAAATTAGGGTAGTAACTACCTCAAAAAAGAAGGAAGTTGAATGAACCAAAGATAAGACATAATAGTGTGTTTAGATGAAGCAGTGGAAAATGATGACTGCCGAATGAATCTGAAAGTCTAGCTGGCCTGCATTTTAGTACCAAACATCCATGCTGTGTAAGTTCTCTGTTGTTACCATAGCAGAGTTCATTGCAATTAGAATCCACATTGGGAATTAGATTTTCATCTTCATTGTGCACTGAATCAGCAAGTTGTCCATGATTTGGGGATTGGGAGGGAGACAATAAATTTTATCTGGATACTTAAATCACCGTCAATAGCTTGAGAGGCTTTATATGGGAAATATTTCCATTAATTCTTTAAACTCTCACGTCACACCACTACAAGAGATGAGCAGGTAAGAAGTGTCAAAGACACCAAATACAGAAATGCAGCTAAAGTTCACTGAAAGAAAACATAATGGCAACTTTATGAAAGAACCCACCTTTCTTTCCTTATTTACCTCAGTTTTCAGAGTGGTACCACGGAAATTAAATAAATATAGAACTAAACTACAGAGAGCAAAGCAAAGCTCATTTCAGCTGTTTTTGAGTGAAATGTGTGACTTGGACAAACACAGGACTATATTAATCTCAGCCACCCACTGGACTAGGCTCCAGAGAGAATCTCCTGTTTTTTTTCCCCAATGCAAATGTGCATAATTGTGTATGCACACAATTATGCACATTTGCGTTGGGGAAAAAAAAACTGCTAGTAGGACTCAGAGTTGAGCAGCATCTGTGGGGTGGGGGGAGAAAGGAGGAGTAGTATATATTTTGGGTCAAATTCCTGCATCAGGGCTGAAAGTGACGAGGGACAATAACTAGTTTAAAGAGAAGGGGGGGGAAGAAGGGTGCTAAAGGTCAATAGTAGGGTGTGAGATGACTGGTAGGGGATCTAGGTAAAGGAAGGGAGGGGCGTAGTTGGGAGACAGGTGGATGACAAGTCTACCTTTCACCTACCAGCCCCTGCCTCCCCCACTTCTCTTTATACAGGCTATAATCCCTCTGCCCTTTCAAACCTGGACAAGAAACATCGACAATTCCTTTCCCTTCACAGATGCTGCTTAATCCACTGAGTTCTCCCAGCAGTTTGTTCTCTCCTCCAGATTCCAGCATCTTTAGACTCTTGGGTCCACATTGTGTGGGGTCTGCTTTTACAAGAATCAACAAATACATTAAAGGAAGGGCCAAACCAAGCCTAAGAGGTTCGTAGGCCCAGATTAGTCGAACACTTTCGCTTTTAAGTTAAAATCAGCACTTCCTGCTTTATCTTAAGATTTTTCATTGCATTGATAAACGAAACCCCAGCATGTTCAAAAATAATAGGCATCGAGTCTATCTGGAACTAGAATGTTGCAACTGCGAGCATTTTATTCTATGAACTGAATCACAGAGCAGGCTCACTAGGCACATTTGCCAACTCTCCAGCATTGCCTTGGAATTCCAGAATTAGAGCTTCATTTTCGGGGCACTCCTGCAAATAACCTGAGACAGCAATCATAATTTTTGCACTACTTAATTTAATTTTTATATACATTTCTTTTTGTAATTTATAGGTTTTTTATTATGTATTGCCATGTACTGCTACCATAAACCAACAAGTTTCATGACATACACCAGTGATATTAAACCTAATCCTGATTCTGATTCTACAAACTTGCTAACTCATCCATCTGCAAGTTGTTTACATAACTTAATGCCAGCAAAATAAATGAGCTGGTCATTGACTTCAGGACAGGCGCAGAGTACATGCTCCTGTTTACATCGGTGGTGCTGAGGTCAAGAGGGTTGATATCTCCAAGTTCCTATGGGTGAATATTAGCAACAGTCTGTCCTGATTCGATCATGTTGACGCCATGGGCAAAATTGCTCACCAGTGCCTCAGGAAGCTAAAGAAATTTGTCAGGTCCACTTTTACACTCACCGTTTTTTTCAGAAAGCCAACGAAAAAATAATGCAGTGTGCCCCTCACTCCCTTTGAACACTTTGGTTTATGATTTCTTTTTCTAATGGGAAAGGGTATATCTAGAGACTATAAAAAGATACCCAATGTAGAAGTACAGAAGGAAATTGAGAAGAATTCAGAATTGGCTTACCCATTGAAGACAGAGGATAGAGGTAAAAGGGTGTTACTTTGGCTGAAGGTTAGTAACTAGGGGTCTTCAGCAGGGATGAGTGCTGGGGCCTGTTGTTTGTGAGATATATAAATGACTTGTATGTAAATGTAGGTGGATTAGTTAGAAGTTTTGCAGATGACACAAGGATTGGAGCAGTTGTCAACAGTGTAGAGGGTTGTCAACAAATACAGCAGAATATGGATCAGTTACAGATATGGGTAGAGAAATAGAAATAGAATTTTATCTTAGCAGGTAAGAGGTATTGCATTTTGGGAGGTCAAGTATAAGAGGAAAGTATACAGTTAATGAAGAGGAGAAGATGGCGCGACACAGCGCGCAGTGGCCACTCCGGTGATGAATATCTGTTATCTGTCAAGTAGGGTGCCTGCACAATCCTGATTTGATGGAGACAGACGAGAGAGCACGGAGGAAAATCTAGTGAAACTTCTGAAGTGCCTGTTTGGCTGCTGCTGCTACAGTGTGATCCAGAATCTCCGGAGGGGAAGGCCCCGAGTCCTTGGCTTTGCTTGTTGCTCGGCGGCCGGGGTGCGATCGAGGTGCTCGGCAGAGATGGTGCTCGGTGTCGGAGGGCTGGTCGGAGGCTCCAAGTTTTCGGACGGACTCGGAGTCCACTGTGGTCGGGTGATTCCAGGGTGCTGCATCGGCAAGTTTGCGGCACTGGAGGTTCATGGCAGGGAGAGTTTCTCCCTTCTACCACCTGCACGAGATGATAGGCTATTGGGACTTTTTTTTACCGTGCCCGTGGTCTGCTCTTTATCAAATTACGGTATTGCTCTGCACTATTGTAACTATATGTTATAATTATGTGGTTTTTGTCAGTTTTAGTCTTGGTCTGTCCTGTGTTTCTGTGATATCATACTGGAGGAACATTGTATCATTTCTTAATGCATGCATTTCTAAAAGACAGTAAATGAGGACTCAGTGTCCTCATAATCTAATCTAATCTAATGGCAGAACCTTTAACAACACTGATGTACAGAGGAATCTTAGGATCTAAATCCATTGCTCCATTAAAATGGCCACACAAGTAAGTTTCATTGGTTTGGGCATTGAGTATAGGAGTAAGGAAGTCATGTTGTAGCTTTATAAAACATTGCCGCAGAAAGGCAGTATCCATTATCAAAGATCCTTACCACCCAGTCCATGCTCTTTTCTCACTGCTGCCATCAAGTAGAAGGTACAGGTGGCGCTGGACTCGCTCCACCTAGTTCAAAACCAGTTTCTACCCCTCAACCATCAGGCTCTTGAACAAAAGGGGATATCTACACTCACTTATCTTGTTATTTCATGCTCATTATTTATTGCTATTTATTTATTATCTGCATTTACACAGTTTGTTTACTGTTTACAGTTACGGTTCTATAGATTTGTGAAGTATGCCCACAGAAAAAAGAATCTCAGGGCTGTATGTGGTGACATGCATAGTATGTACACTGAAAATAAATTTTACTTTGAACTTTGGAATTTTGAGTAGACCTCATTTGTGCCTATCCTTCCTCAGAGTCTCTCTACACACTGTATCTACCTTTACACGAATTGCCCCATCCTCTGACCTATCACTCTGCTTCCCATCCGCGCCTGCCATAACTAGTTTTAACTCTCCTCAAAGACCTCAAAGAATGGGGAAATACTCAAAAGTAGTCCATTTAGAGATGAAAGTCTCACCATCTGAGGGAATTTGAATTTATATTGTGTACATTTGTCCTGTCCATTCATCAGAATCAGGTTTATCATCACTGACATATACTGTATTGTGAAATTTGTTTTATAGTAGCAGTACAGTGCAATACATAAAATATATAAAATTACTCCACCAATGAAAGTTTTTCTGTGATTGCCTGCTGTTTGGAAAATGTATTTGCAATATCTACTGGCTTTTAGGTGAAGCCATATTCATATGGATCAGACACTTCCATGCTCTGGTCACATTAGCACATCTGACTTTTACCTTATTTCCGGCATGTTCCTATTAAATATCACAATTTATACAATGTCCATTTCTTCTCATAATGATGTAAATTAGAGATTTAAAGTTCAACCAGCTACCTTTGTCATACATTTGAGAAAAATATAAAGACTATCCTATGATGAAATGCAACACAAATTATAGTCCCCTTGTGACATCAATTCATTGATCTAAGTATCAGCTAGACTCCAAAATCTCATTATCTACTTATTATTTTCCCAGTCATATTTCTTTCTAGTTCCCAGTTGTTTGCTGCCATGTAATTTAATGCATCAGTATTTCATCTGCCTCACTGATAAGCTCACACCTTGCTGTAATCTTAGACCACCCAGGCATTAGGCAGTCATAGACATTCATGACTGCTGTGTCCGTCTCCCACACCTCCAAGGCCATCAACTATTCAACTGCTCTGCATGCTATGGGGATGGGTCCTTCAAGATCCAATGACCTTCCGCAGCATACCGTTGGGGAGAAAAGTTGTTGATGGCAATGGGTTTCTGTTTCTCCCATTGAAGATTCCTTCATAGTACATCTCTCAGGTTGTAAAGCTCCCAAATTTTGTTTTGAATCTTGTTATAGCCAATTTCTCAATTTTTCTTATGAGAGAAGTGATTAAATCTTAGCACAATGCAACAATTGTATCATGCATTGAAACTAATGAAATCCAATTCCTTAGTAAGTGCTAGTTGTGCTATGTGCTATATGCAGTGTGCTGTGTGCTGTTGGTAATGTGTTTTGCCCTGTAGGAAAGCTATTTTGTTTGGCGATATCATGCATGGTTGAATGGTAATTAAACTTGAACTTGAACTCAATGCCTAGCAATCAACCACCCTTCGATACTGGTGGCAAAAAGACAGTGAAAGCTGGAAATATGAACTGCAAAAGCTCAAAGTGTGAATTGCAGAATTCAGTGTTGAATCTAGAGCACTTTCAGATTACTAGCAACCCCAACTTTTAGATCTTATATTTCTAACAGTTCTTTTTCTGGTATTTTCAGATTATATTACACCTCCAAGGGAATGATAACTGTTCTTTTTTATGACACTCTGGTGAAGGCATGTATTAACCTTCTTGCCCATTGCAATTCCCCTACTGCCGAAAGAGGTCTACAGCTGATGCCTTCTCCCTGGCTCTACAGTCACCAATGGAGCACCTCGACAGTACATGCACCTACAGTAGATTATTTCTTATTATCCACAATCACACCCATTTCCAAACTCCTGGACTTGGGACTCATCACCTTCTTTTGCAATGGGATCCTTAGCTTCCTAACAGATCACAATCAGTAAGGCTCAAAAGCAACTCCTCTGCCACAGTTACCCCCACAAGGCTATATCCTCAGCCCCTTACTCGCTCC
Source organism: Mobula birostris (assembly GCF_030028105.1). Classification (NCBI taxonomy): domain Eukaryota; kingdom Metazoa; phylum Chordata; class Chondrichthyes; order Myliobatiformes; family Myliobatidae; genus Mobula; species Mobula birostris. The sequence continues at coordinate 42,215,856 of NC_092390.1, forward strand.
TTATACACTTACAACTATGTGTTCAAAATATGTTCTGATTCCATCTACAAGTTTGCAGATGATATCACCATGGTGGGCTTTATCTCAAATAACAATGAGTCAAGAGTACAGGAAGGAGATAAGGGAGCTTCCTGACATGGTGTCATGACAACACCCTTTTCTTCAATGTCAGCAAAACAAATGAGCTGGTCAGTGACTTCAGGTACACGCTCCTGTTTACATCAACAGTGCCGAGGTTGATGGGTTGACAGATTCAAGTTCCTACAAGTGAACATGAACAATAGTCTGGTCATTCGTTCATTCGTTCGCCCTGGTCCAATCATGTAGATGTCATGGGCAATAAAGCTCATCAGTGCCTCAGGAGGCTAAAGAAATTTCTCGTGTCCTCTTTTACCCTCACCAATTTTTTTTGATGTACCGCAGAAAACATCCTACCTGCATGCATAACGGCTTGGTATGGCAACTAGTTGCTCTGCCCATGACTAAAAGAAACTATACAGAATAGTGGACCCAGTCCAGCACATCACAGAAACTAGCACTATCCTCCTCCCCCATGGACTAAACCTACATTCCTCACTGCCTCTAGAAAGTAGCCTGCATAATCAACAACCCTACCTACACTGGACATGCTCTCTTCTCTCATCTCCCATTACAAGACTATTGAACAGTTCCATACTATGTTAAGATGCACTCTTAACTTCACAATCTACCTTGTTATGACCCTGTACCTTCTTGTCTACCTGCACTGCACATTTTCTGTTACTAGAATACTTTACTGTGCATTCTGTTATTGTTTGCCTTTGTGCTACCTCAAGGCACTGTTGTAATAAATTGATCTGCATGAACAGTAGGCAAGACAATTTTTTTCTTTCTACCTCTGTATGTGTGCTAGTAACAAACCAATTTACCATTATAGCTTCTGCAGGCAATCACTTCTCCCTCCCAACCAATCACTGGCCTATTCATTCATTCTCTCTGCCCCACCCCACTTTCACCATACATTAAAACTTTTAAAAACTAATTTTTCCTCACCTTGAATGAAAATCCACTGACCTCAAATACTAACTGCGTTTCTCCCTCCGCAGATGCTACTTTAGCTGTTGAAATAGAACCTGTGCTTTTTTGTTTTATTCCAGCATCTGCAGGGCATCTTTCAGACAATGGCAAACTTTCATCCTACTGTGGTTTTCTGCCTCAGTCTTCATAACATTTCACCATCCAACCAAACCTACAGCTCTTATTAGCATGAAGCAGATGGCCTGGCATTGTCCTATATTATTGGTGGATAAGGGCTGCGGTTAACACTCACAGAAAGGTTAAGATAAAAATGACTTAATGGCTATTTTATCCTCATTACCGGAACATTTAACCTGCTAACTAAAATATATTTGCACCCAAAATTCTTTTAGAGAAATGTTGTATAATTTATGTTTCATTAAAACAAAAACATGCCATATATGGCAGTTATTTCATCTGCTGTGTGGTGTAATAAAAAGGCTTCTTTATGCTGCTGGGTACATTATCCAGTGTATGAGATAAGATTCATCATACAGAATTAGGCAAGTGCTAACTTTAAAGCCAAATAAGGGCTTGGCAGACTGCATTCACGATTTAAACTTTAACTGCTGTCGACAGCACCCGCCAAGAATAACCCAAAATTCCAACACAGTTGAAAAAAAGTGATATTCCCTTTGTCATATCAACTTTGACATTGCTCTCCAGTGGAGTATTCCACTTTATCAGCAACTTTGTTATGTTTGCTATATTCTTCTCTTGGGAAGGTAAATCTACACTATTTATACATACAGTATAAGGGCATGCAATGTGTCAAGCTTGTCTGTTGAAAATGGCATTCACTCAGCAAAGTTAATGTTGCATCTATTTATGTGTTCTGTTGTCCCTGATAACAACCACATACTCTTCCTTAAATTTCAATATACTAACTCAAACAATAAAATGTTTACACTTGAGTCATTGACTCTTTACAGTCAGTGGTAGAAAAGTCTCTCCCGGCACTTAATAAAATGTAGAACATAATAGCAGAACAAAGGGAATAAAATTATAACAATAGATCTCCAGGAAGATAAAGAACCTGTCCAAATGGATTGAGAAGTAACTATGTTCATGAAACTCAAATTCCAATTAATTCAGGATTTCAAACATACTACTATTACAGTTTCTTGTGCATCTTGCATGGCCCAATCCACTTTTGGATAATCTCTGCAGATACAATGCAATGGAGTGATCACTTTATCACCCAGTATGTCAAAGACTATCAGAAAATAAACCGAGAAACTGGCTAAGACACTAGGGAACAAGTGTCTTACATGCAAGCCCAATTAAATGCTTCAAAACAATGAACGGGTCAAATTAAGCACATCAATCTTCGCTGGTAAATTCCAGCAGTGCTGGAATTAGCTGGGACACTAAACAGATTTTGTTAAGTCAGTGCATAATTATAAAAATAACAGAAGTTTTATTAAACAGAGATGAACATTTCCAGCCAGGTTGACTTGCCCTTTTAGGAGTTTATTTCATCTTAACGATATGACAGTCGGTTTGAAATATAAAATCTTAATGTCAGCAATCCATAAAAAGAATTATCATTACCAGGCGATGGAATAGAAATATGACGAATTCTTAGTTAAAACACATTTTCATCTCCTTTCGAAACATGCTATATTCAAATGACCTGACATGGCACCAATATTCTTCACAGCATTTCTCAGCGCTGTCTTCAATTTTCACTGATTTTGTTTGCAGTGAGAGGGGAGGAAGTCTCCAATACTTTTTACAAACATTCCTACCTGATAAAATTCCCGAAGCCAATTCTTCTGTAGGTTTTCAGGCTGTAAAACACAAAAGATGAAAGGAAAGTAAACAACCTGTCCAGAAAGTTATACATTGCATTTTGAGGACTACATAAAAGAGGGTTCGGCTTCAAGTTTTCATTTACTTTTGTGGCTATAAACAAACTGAGAACGCTGATTACCAAAATGGAATTATACATTTTTAGGGCTGTGCTGAAAGCTGTTCAGAACAAAATAGAAATCGCTTTATATTCTTGCTCGTGAAAATAACAAAAGATGTCAGTTTACAATTCCAAATACACTGCTGAATTCCACAGAACTGAGGAGAACATTTGGAAATGAATGAGCATTGCAGCATTTCTGGGTTTTACTTCAAAGAATTGACACCCAAGATTATAGGTAGGAAGATGTGAACGCGGCTGAACAAGAAAGATTGCTGAAGATGGTATTATCTCTCACTCAAGGTGTATCAAAATTACAGCCTATTGCTGAGAAAATTACAGTATTACTTATCACAGTCCCTAACATTGCACATTGATGACAGAAGCATTTGACTGGTATTGAAGTGGTTACAGCAATTGCTAATTAAGCTATCTGAAACATATTAAACCTCTAAAATTTTGTGCACTATTTTTAAACAGACTATTTTCATCTGGGCATATCCAGCATTTTAAACCTGTCTTTAAAATATTGTTATTTCACTGAACCTCTTGATATTGTAACAGGGTCTTAAATTTAGCAATGGCAGTAACAAGTCTGGAATCATACACCAGAAAAATAGAAGGGGAAAAGCAATCTGTCAACCAAACAGAAAATGCTGAAAAAGTGCAGACAGCCAGTCAGAACTGGGAAGTAAAAGGATTTTTACCATTAAGGATAACCACCTAAAATACCATGACCTGTTGACTGACACAGGGACAACTATAATTGTCATTGACTCCTTGGACTTCCCTTTATCTTAATCTTAACCAATTATAGTATTATTAAATGTTATTAATCCATATCGTACAAAGGCAGGACCCCAGAAATGTGCCATTTGGGCATAATGTCTTCAGTATGAGAAACAGGAGAATGAACAGACAGCTGTCATATAATCTAGGAAAAACATGTTTTTTGCAACTGTGCACATGCAACTGCCCATATGAATCCATTTCAGATCTAATTAGGTCATTTCAAACAAAGATTGTCAGTGAACTGTTGAGGAACTCTCTTGTTCCCAGCTTAAAACTCATCATGATTCATTCTTGATGCAAACTATACTTGACCTCTATTCAGTGGAAAAAAAGCATATGGAAATAATAAACAGTTGATTCTGCACCTTGCAAATCCATTGCACAAAGGATGACCTGCAATTTTGGCAACTGATATTTACATGTACAGAACTGTGCAAAAGTCTTAGGCACATATATAAAGCTACAGTGCCAAAAACCTTTGCACAGTACTGTAGTAATTTTATGTATTGCACTGTACTGCTACAAAAAAAAAGCAAATTTCATGACATATGTGAGTGATGATGAACCTGATCCTGATATTGGTCCCTATTGTGGACAGAGAGTGGGAAGGGGGCAAGGAGAAGGGAATCATGAGTGGGAATAGGGGAAGGGAGAGACACTCTGTAATAGTGTCTCAGGGCTGTGTGTGTCTGCACCCGCGCCACTCCATTCCACCCCTGGCACTTCTACTCTGCCACCTGTCCCACACCCCTCCTGTGGTGCTCCACCTCACCATTCCCAACATCCTTTGCTCCCGCCAGATTTACAAACTCACTCTCCGCTCCACGTTGACAAACACAGTACTGTGCAAAAGCCTTAGGCACTCTAACTTCATATATTTGTCTCAGACTTTTGCACAGTGCTGGACAACTGCAAAATCCTGCAGATGTCACATATCTGAAAATGCTGGAAACATTCTCCAGTCACGTCATCTGCGGTGGGAGAAACAATTCACTATTTCAGTTTTATGGCATTATATCACAGTTGGAAAAGTTCAATGAATCTTATTTACTGTCATCTTTTTCTGAGATTTTTCAAAGTTCATTGACATAAAAAAATCAACCCTGGGTCACTCATCTCAGCTGCTGTCTGATCTGCTGAATATCTTCTGCATATTCTAATTCTTCACTCAAGCCAATGATTAGTGAGGCACCAGTCTTACATTTATACCGGTGAAATGTCCTCAGCTTAACAAACACTAATAAACAACACATTAACACTGCATGGTTGTGATGAGGGTATACTGAGCACTAAACCAAAATAATGATGGTTCTCTGAGGCCATTGGGAGTTCTCCTACATCTCCTGCTGAGAGCCAGTGCACTATTTGATCTTATGTTAATCAGAAGGCAAGCCATGAATTAAAACAACAATACAAATATTAAATGTGGACTTCGTAAGCTTTTCTACTTTTTTGACATGTTCTCACAATACCTGGGCAGAATGATTTCCATGCACGGGGAGAGACATTAATGTGAGTTAAATTAGAACAATTGCTACCTTTTTTACAGCCATGTCTGTGTATATCTTTGCCTGCCCATACATGTGCGCTCCACTGTTACTAAAAGCATTGCTAATTATGGTTCTCCAATAAGAATATTATTCAAGACTAGCATAGTTCCTTAGAATAAAATATAACTGACATTGTATTACTCAAGTTTCCATAGGTCTGCCTCGGCAGAATTTTGTACCAGTAATAAAGAGAGAAAACAATAAAGGTGGCAGTTTCAGTGTACTTTGAGCAACTTTGAACTAATGTTTGGTTCATTAGAAGTTAAGAATTGCTTACAAATGTACAAATAGCTATTTCCTAATACTCCCATCAGGCATAAAGAGAGGCATAAAAATCCATAGAGAAATATCATTAAAATATGTGCATGTTCCAAATTTCAATTATTTTCAGAGGGAATGCTGAATTTACCTATATGTATTGAAAAAACATATGCCTACTGCAATCTAATGAGGCAGGTTTTCTTTTAAAAGCTTTTAGTTTTGTATGCACAGCAGTGACCTACTTTCCTTGTACCATTCCCCTGCCAAAGCTGTAATAGCCATAGTTAAAATGGATCTCATTAGAAATGCTGCTATTACAATAGGAAATCATTTCCTGAGTAATTATTCAATATTTACATTAAATATTTAATATCCACAGGGATCTTACAGTAACATATGAATTTGTACAGTTTCTGTGAATCCATAATTCTGTGGGAAATTTCAGAAGTGAACGAACATTGATCTTTACTGACTGTATTTTACCTCTGCCAGTAATCTCTTCCGCCACTCACAAGCCCGAGCACTTCACCCAAACACCATTTTTGAAGCAGAATAATGAACAATTGCTGACCTACTTTAATGTTTTCTCCACAAGCCACTAAAAGTTATAAGAGAGTGAACATAAGAAATGGGAACAGGGGGAGGAAATTGGTCATTCGAGCCTACTCTGCCATTCATGAAAATCATAGCTGATCTTTCGCCTCAGCTGATCTCTGCTTTGAAGAAGTTGAGGACCTCTTCTGCTAGAGAATCAAAATCAGAATCAGGTTTATTATCACTGGCAAAGGTCATGAAATTTGTTGCTTTGTGTCCCCATGTGCAGTACAATACATTAGGAAGTTAATATAAGTTACAATAAAAAATACGAAAAATAAGTAATGCAAAATAAAAACAAAACAGTGATGTCGTGTTCATTGCATCATGTACTGTTCAAAGTTGTGATGGTGGAGGGGAAGAAGCTGTTCCTAAATTGCTGAGTGTGTGAATTCAGGACGTATCTCCTCCCTGATGAGAAGAGGGCAAGCCCTGCATGGTGAAGGTCCTTAATAATGGATACCAGACTTCTTGATATACCAGCTTTTGAAGATGTGCTTGATGCTGGGGAGTTTGGTGCCCATGGTTGAGTTTACAACCCTTTTGCAACTTTTGGCAATCATTGGTACCTCGATACAACCAGTCATAAGGTTCTCCATGGTACATCTGTAGAAATTTGCTCAGGTCTTTGTGACATACCAAATATCCTCAAACTTAGAATGAAATCTATCTGCTGGTGTGCCTTTTTCACATTTGCATCAATATGTTGGGCACAAGATAAATACTCAAAGATGTTGACACCCAGGAAATTGAACCCGCTCTTTGTTTCCACTGCTGACACTTTGATGAGGACAGGTGTGTGTTCTCCAAATTTCCATGCCTTTTAATCAATAAAGAAGAGCCTGGCTGTCATCCAAGTGATTCATGGCCAAGCAGAGAGCCAGTGAGATTGCACCAACTGTAGACTATTGTGGCAGTAGGGAAACTGTAGAGGGTTAGGCAGGAGTTAATTCTAGCCATGATGAACCTCTCAAAGCACTTCATCACAGTAGATGTCAGTGCTACCAAGTGATGGCACAACCTGCTCTTCCTGGTTACTAGTATGATTGATGCCTTTTTGAAATAGTTGGGAAACTACAACTGCAACACTGAGAAACCAAAGATGTTCATTAGTCCTGCAGCCAGTTGGTTGGCGCAGATTTTCAGTGCCCAGCAAGGTACACCATCACGGCCTGACGCCTTGCAAAGATTCACCTTCTTGAAAGATGTTCTGACATTGGCCCCTGCAACAGATGTCATGGAGTCACCAGATACTGCAGGGATTCACACAGGTATAGTTTAATTCTCCCTTTCAAAGTATGCATAAAAGATATTCAGCTCACTGGGGAGTGAAGCATCACAACCTCTTATATTAGGTTTCACCTAGTAGGAAGTAATAGCCTGCCAACCCTGCCATAGCTGACGTGCACCCAGTTCAGTCTCTAACTTCACTCATAATTCCTTCCTCACTCTTAAGGTAGCCTTCCATCTTGTAGAGTTCTGGATCACTGGTCATGAACACCAGAGATCTCGCCCTCAGAAGCCTATGAATCTCATGGTTCATCCACAGCTTCTGGTTTGTGTCTGCCCATTATATTCACATGGCACACACTCATCCACACATGTTGCGATGAAATTGGTGATACCCATGGCACATTCATACTTATCTGAAATGAATCCCTGAATATGGTCCAGTCCACCAAGTCAAAGCAATTTTGTAAATTAATCTCTGCCTCAATTGGCCATCGCTTTTCAGTCCTCACCACAGGTGTGCAGTCCTCAATTATTTTCTTATTGGCTTTCCTAACATTGGAGTGTGAAATTGGAGTGAAGTTGCAGCCACAGTATAGAGAAACATGGAAGCCAATCTGTGCCCTCAAGGTCCCATAAACAGTGATATGATAATATCCAGATACGCTTTTTTGATGATTGACAATCAAAGATCTATTCCGCTGAAGTGTTTTCGACTTGAAGTGTTAGATCTGCTTCTTTCTGCTCAGACGCCACCTGAGCTGCCCAGTGTTACCAGCATTTTCTGCTTCTTTATCAGTTTTAATGATCTTAGCTGAGAAATAATTATTCGGGAGGAATCTGGGAAGTTATTTGAAAAAGATGCAATATTCTTTCAGTGTATTTTCCAAGCAATGACACTCCAACAATTTAGTTCTGAATCAAAGTGTCAACCTGGAATTGGGTCTTGAACTGCAACTTATTGGCCTAATGTTAGTAGCAGGGCAATTAGTGACATCTAGAATGAAGGATCTAAACACCAAATGTCTCAGGATAAGTAATAAGGCTAAGCAAAGTCAATCATGGAAATTCATGTTTAACTAATCTATTGGTGGTTTTTAAGGACACTGTGGGTAGAAAAGGTAAGGGGGAACCATTAGATGTGGTTTATATATGGTTTATAATGGGAACCAGTAGATGTGGACTATCCACATATTCTTTAATTATGGCTGTCTGTCCATGCAAGTGATGTACAAATGGGACATTGTGGTTGGTTTCAAAATCCAGTAATATCTTAAGGATAGGCAGCCGTGATGAAGGAATGTGTAGACAGACCAGATGTTTCATTTCTGGTAAAATAAAATTAAAACTCTGCTTCTAAAGTACAAATTTAGATTTTACTATCTTGCCTAAACCCCTTAGCACTGCTTGTCCAAAGTCCAGCACTTGATGAGAATAAGTGCCCACAAATTATTATATGTTGTACTCCATTTCCTAAGCAGTGAACCCCTGACTGTGTCGAAAAACTGTCACAATGTCAATACCTTTCTGGTCAACCTACCCCCCTGCATTTTTTTTAAAATTTTGAAACATTCAAAATTCTACTATCTGGCTCATAACAAGTTCCATTCACCAATCTTTACTTAAGAACAGCTCCTTATTTCTAACCTGCTCCAGCTGGCACTCACACAGACTGGATCTCGTGTATTTTCTCAATCTGGCCAACTCTACATCTGGCGGTGATGCCTTCAGCAGATTCACCTTAACGCTCTGCAGCTTACTCCCTAAACTTCTCGGGTGCTCTTTAAAACCTTGCTCTACCATTCTCTCACCTGCTCTAACATGAAGCTCATTGTCATATGTTCTTCAATAAAAACTCACGTGACATGCCATTACATTGAATATATTATATAAATCTGTTCTTTATTATGGCTGTAGGGTGGCGGAATGGCAAACAAAAAGTGAAATGAGCTTAAGTAGTAAAGCGTCACCAAACTGGCAAAGTTCAGAATAATAAATACCATCGTGTATCAAATGAGGCTAAATCATTATTCATTTTTAACAATGCAAAATACGTGCTTCCATATTCCAGTTATACACCTGAACTACATTCACACAAAATATCCTCAACGATGAATTGCAGTCTCCAGATGATACAGTCAGCAGAAGGATTCAATTCTACGTAGCAGGAAGCAGTTGTACAAATATTTTTGAACTATTTCAGATTTGCACTATGATCTTTACACTATTCATTATTTTGCAGCTGCTTCTTTTGTTGTATTTATTATTACTGTGTATACCATTTACTATGTGAGCTTCACACAGGTAAGGAATTTCATTGCACCCTGGTGTATACAACAGTAAACTAATCTAAACAACAGGAATTCTGCAGATGCTGGAAATTCAAGCAACACACACCAAAGTTGCTGGTAAACGCAGCAGGCCAGGCAGCATCTCTAGGAAGAGGTGCAGTCGACGTTTCAGGCCGAGACCCTTCGTCAGGACTAACTGAAGGAAGAGTGAGTAAGGGATTTGAAAGTTGGAGGGGGAGGGGGAGATCCAAAATGATAGGAGAAGACAGGAGGGGGAGGGATGGAGCCAAGAGCTGGACAGGTGATTGGCAAAAGGGGATACGAGAGGATCATGGGACAGGAGGTCCGGGAAGAAAGGATTAGGTAAACTAATCTAATCTGGAATTTTATCATCCATTTGGAGTGTGGTACAATGGTTGTGCTGTAGTTTTACAGCTCCAGGGATTTGGGTTAAATCCTGACCTGGGGTACTGTCTGCATAGAGTTTGCACATTCTCCCCCTGATCTGGGGCTTTCTTCGGTCCATCCACCACAGGCGGAACTTCCCAGTAGCCAAGTATTTTAATTCCCATTCCCATTCCTGTCCCGACATGTCAGTCCATGGCCTCCTCTTGTGCAATATCTTATATTGCATCTGCGCAACCTCCAACCTCATGGCATGAATATTGATTTCAGAATCAGAATCGGGTTTATTATCACCAGCATATGACGTGAAATTTGTTAACTTAGCAGCAGCGGTCCAATGCAATACATAATCTAGCAGAGAAAAAAAATAAAATAAAATAAAAATAACAATAATAATAATAAATAAACAAGTATATCAATTATATACATTGAATACATTACAAAAAAAATGTGTAAAAACAGAAAGTAAGTAAGGTAGTGCCCAAAGATTCAATGTCCATTTAGGAATCAGAAGGCAGAGGGGAAGAAAATGTTCCTGAATTGCTGAGTGTGTGCCTTCAGGCTTCTGTACCCCCTATCTGATGGTAACAGTGAGAAAAGGGCATGCCCTGGGTGCTGGACATCCTTAATAATGGATGGCGCCTTTCTGAGATACCTAAAGATGTCCTGGATACTTTGTAGGCTGGTACCCAAGATGAAGCTGACTAGATTTACAACCTTCTGCAACTTCTCCTTCTGATCAAAAATATCCTCCCACTCCACTCTTCCTCTATTCCTCATTCTTCTCACCTACCTATCTCTTCTCCCTGGGTCCACTCTCCTCTCCTATCAGATTCCTTCTTCTCCAGCCTTTGACTTTTCCCACCCAGCTGAATTCACCTATCACCTTCCAGCTGATGCCCTTCCCTTCTTCCCACCTTTTTTATTCTGGCATTTCCCCCCTTTCTTCTCAGTCCTGAAGAGAAGGGTCTCGGCCCGAAACATGTCCGCTTGTTCATTTCCATAGATGCTGCTTGACCTGCTGAGTTCTTCCAGCATTTTGTGTGTGTTTCCTCTATATGCTTCATTTTCCTACCACATTCCAAAAATGTGCAGGTTGGTTAAGTGGTTATTGTGAATAACCCTTTAAAGCAGATTAATGATACAACGAATCAAAGGGGAGTTAATAGACGTGGGTAAAAGAGAATCATTGCAGCAGTGTAGGGATGTAAGGAGAGGGGAAATGGCATGAACTGGATGTCTGAAAGGTCTCCTTCTATGATAAGCTTAAGAGAAGATAGCTACAGAACACAAACCACTCAAGTTTATTTCATGAGGTATTTCTAAATAATAAGTAACTCATATGCTTTTAGTTCAAAAACATGATGGGCCGCAATTTCTCTGCAAAATTCACAATCTATATTTTTTGCTTTCGATGTCTGTGGTAAGCAAATCATGTTAAGCCAAGCAGTGAATGTGACCAATTGCACTTATATAAAATGTTCTGTTTATGTTACTGCTATAGTAACAAAGCTTCATGGTTTAATTAGGTTGCAAATAACAGGTTGAAGCTCCCCATGTCAAGAATATCCTTCTGTTTATCTAAAAATAACAGAACTCTCAAAGTTATCAAGATGAATGAAATACAAAGAGCTGTGTTGTTAAGGGCCCTTACTTGTAGGTTAAGCTTTGCAGATTTTTTTTGCATGTATGTTTGCACTTTCATGTCAGTAAGAAGAATTTATTCTGAGAAATATGTCTAGTATATAGTCTGGCATCTATTATTCTTGAAAGTACCTTCATGCTGAAGCATGCAAGGGCCACCTTAACCCAAATATTACTCACACTGACTGTACTCACTACACCCCAACATGATGCAAAAAAAAACTGTTATGAGGTTTTAAATGTTCAGAAGGAATATGCCAGCATTTACTTAAACAGAAAAGTCCCACTTATTCTAAAAAGCTTTCAATTTATCGGCAATAATATCCGTGCTACACACAAATGTGAAGATGCACAAGGACTGAGATATAGGATCCCTTCCAGAGCTTCTCCCACACTGCTTGGCAAGGTACACAAAACAACCTATTTACAGTTGCAGAATTGATTTCACACCACCCCTGTTACCCAATTACAAGAATTTCCTACTTGAAACCACAATTACAACATTTAAAACTAACTGTAGCTTAGATTGACCCAACAATTAAAGCCAACAATTTGCATTTGTATCAATTCCACAGTTGCTGGTTTTAACATCTTTAAGTGCCCTGTTTATTCCCAGCAGAAACAGCTGTGTTGCCTCTTGCCGGCATCCCCTTAAAGAGCAGTGAAGTTAGTTAAAGTTCCTTAATAAAGCTGGTTTCATTTTGCCTCCCATTTCTTCTGAAACTGTTAGAATGGGGACTACTGCGTAAGCAAATTCACCAAGTGAAGTGAAATGATAATATGCAGAATGAATGTGAGATTATTTTCTTTAGATGCTTCTATGCAAACATAAAAGTTATTTTATATGAAATTCAACTTCTCTACTCTATGATCAGATTTTAGTTCGTATATTAAAAAAAAGAAATTAGCTTGCTTGTGGTCACCTGTGGCTCCAAGGCAGCTTATAAACTGGCATTGAGGAATGAGAAAAAAAACAGGACCTGAATTCCACTCTTGTGAATATTTATTCAGAAGAAAATAAAATACTTTTATTTTATTCACAGTGCACCCTTTTATTAACTATTTATAAAGGTGGGAAATTGCAGACTCAATACCATATGTTTAAACAAACTTTTGGTTGCCTTTCCCTTTTCCCTTTCCATAATTCCACCAGTTTTTCTCCGAAATGATTTGGAGCATTTCTTTCATGCTAAAACTGCAGTACTATTAAATTACATTCCTTTGTTGCACATTCTAAATATGCTGTATATTCTTGTTCCTCCCTTTTACTATGTCAAAACATGCTGCATTAATTAACAGAATTCCATGCCTTCAATAATTTTTGGACAGACATTTGTATGCCTTGTTCTTTGGTTCCCTTTGCAATATTTAAACTATTAAAACTCAAAGTTATCACTGCCACCTAATTTCAATTGTTCCATTTTATTCAGATTATTTTGCCCACACCAGAGCTGAGTTTCATTAAATTACTGACAAAATGTCAAAACTGATTAATTATAAAATTCAATAATACAGATAATTTCTAATTGCCTTACATGAAAACTAACACAACCTGGCAGTTTAAACTTAATAAAAACAAACTGAAATTTAATTTTAAATAAGTCTCTTGTGTAGAATCTAGTTTAGAATTCAGATTATGATTGTGCCAAACAACCTTAAGGCCAATTTCCATTTGAGGGATAGGCATGTAATGACAATTTAGATAATGACGTAATTATAAGACTCTTGTTAAAATAAACTGTTATTATTTTCCACTCAACTGCCAGAACCTTTACTTCTGTGCAGCTTCAGCATTTTGCTTGTTATCATGTTAAGTTTTAGGTCCACCAACTGCATAGTTTGTATTTATAAGAATAAATGTTGAAATATACATACTGACATACCAAGATGTACCAGACCTGCTCATAATCTTTATCATCCCTACAGCTAGAAGCTGTTTTCCCTTTCTAATGATTCATTCATATGCATAAGTGTTTGAATTTGTTTCCTTCATCTAGTTTGATGGCCCTTCTCTCTCACCTAAGCCACTGGTATTAAAACAGCCAAGCTGTTCATTCAAGTTATATATCACTGTAACATATAGACAATGAGCAGGAACCAAGAATGTAAAAGTTGTACAGTAGTACAATGTGCATTCTGCTCTCTACTTTCATGCAATTCACCATGGTGACCACTTGCCTGATCAGAAATGCAATTAGCCACATTTGGCCGTACATGCTTGAATCTGGATGAACGCTGCAGAGAGTTGTAAACTTAGTCAGCTCCATCATGGTCACTAGCCTCCATAGTATCCAGGACATCTTCAAGGAGTGATGCCTCACAATGGACATGCCCTTTTCCCATTGCTACCATCAGGAAGGAAGTACACAAGCATGAAGGCACACACTCAATGATTCAGGAACAGCTTTTCCCCTTTGGCATCCGATTTCCGAATGGACACTGAACCCACAAACACCTTGTCACTACTTTTTTAATTTCTATTTTTAAACTACTTATTTAACTATTTAATACATATATACTTACTGTAATTCACAGTTTTTTTCTATTATTATTCTTATGTATTGTATTGAACTGCTACTGCAAAGTTAAAATATGCCGGTGATATTAAACCTGATTCTGATTCAGAACTCATTAGCCCAGTGAACAACAGTAAGCTGATAAGTTCATCTGAATTCAAATAGATCAAATACTGATATCCATAGCAACTATGCACAGCGACTGTCATTAGTTTTCTGGGGGTATCAAATTCGGGATGATTATGTTAGAACTGATTCGCTGGGGTTAACAATATATGGGGAATGTACTTCTACTTTAAGTAATTAGGTTCTGTTTTCTCTTGGTGTGTTAAGATTTGAAAGAGCTTTCAGTAACTATTCCTACAATTCCTCAATAGAAAAGTTGAGCTGACTCCGTCCAGCTCCAGAATAATTCCAATTTGATCAAACGATATTTCAGAAATAGTGAAATTTCTTTTTCTCTGCAGGAATACATGCAAGCTTAATGGAATCTTAGAAAAAGAAATGTCATACTTATTGTCACAGCTATATCCATCTGGTTTCCTGATTACTCACAGTGAAGTGCAAAATTTTTCATCTTACGTAAAAATGACAAGCTCATTTCTTATGATTATCAATTAAAATTGGGCCTATGTACTGATAAGATCACTGCCAATGAATGACAAAAATTTGTTTGGGCAGATTTACTTTCTATCAGCATAACTGGTTAACAGTGAGGCAGAAGCAGAATTTCCAAATTTAAAGTTTAATCGTGAATTACGACACTGAGGGAGTTGGAGAATATCAGCATTGAAGAAAGAGCATTCATCAAACTTTTTACCCTGTATTAGCATTGCATAAGTTGAAAATTAGGTATCATATACAGGAAGACCTTTCATTTCTATGACACTGCTATTTGTACACCCTAAGTTTTTAATGGTCCATTGACAACGCCTCCAGAATACTCTCCCTCATAAAAGTCTTTCTACCTTTCTTTTGTCCTCTATGGCATTCCTTCAGATTTATCACTTTTGCCAGTTTTGGCTTCCCTTCTGCGGCTCTGTGCCAAATTCTGCTTTTTATTCCAGTGAGGGTTTTGGAAGAGTTGGCAACACATCTAACTTACTGTATTAAAGGAACCACACAATTTCAAGTATTCTCGTGGAACATGCTCAGCATTTCTGACTAGATCATGGTGGCTTTCTTCTATTTCTCACAGGAGCTTTTTGATTCCACTTCATCCTATGTAAATTTGTGTTGAATGATTGCATAGGTACATATTCACAGGAAATAATACCTGATTGCTAAATGCCTCACATATCAGAAAATACACCCATTTCATTATGCTGGACCAAGTTGAAATGTAGATCACAGAGATAAAAGTGTATAACCACACTGAGTACTGTTGTTGGCATTCAAAGTGGTAAGTGATTCACTGAAAGTCAGGAAGTGTTACATGCAAACAACTTAATTCAAACAGAATCAAATATTATTTCAAGACAAGAAGTCTGTGTAATGCATAGATATTTATCTTATAACAAGAATTTTTCTTATTTTAACCACAACAAGAAAATGCTGATTATAATGTGATTATTGAGAATTTTGAGGGGAATAAATAAATGAATGTTGTAAATTAGACCACGGTTAATGAAAACCTCACAACAAGGTAAAACAAATATTGTAAATGAAAATTGCCCATTGTTACCGCTTTTAAATTTTCCAAGTTTTTATGTAATAATGTTTTAGCATTCACTTTGATCCACAGGCTATTGCTTCAGGAAGAAGAAGCAGTTAGTTTCCACCTGTAGGTTCCACGGATGCATCTCATAGCACAGAATATTCTGCTTAATTGATTTCAGGTACCTCATTCAAGACCTCTCTCCTTCACCCTACCCAATTAGCACGATGCTTGCACTTACAAGAAAAAGCTGATTAAAAAATAAACACCAATCATAACTTACAAGACAAAATCTGCAGGATGCTGTAAATCAAAATAACACACACAAGATGATGGATGAACTCAGCAGACCAGGCAGCATCTCGGGAAAAGAGTAAACAGTCCATGTTTCAGGCTGAGCCCCTTCATCAGGACTGGAAAAAGAGATAAGAAGTCAGAGTAAGAAGGTGGGGGGGGGTGGTGGGGGAGGTACAAGGTAGTGAGTGATACGTGGCTGTGGTAGCAGGTCTGGGTGACCACATGGTCAAAGAGTCAGAGGGCAGCAGAGATCACAGAGGAGGAGCAGTGAGACAGGGTTTCACTGAACTCCTGTCAAAGCGAAGCTTTGAACTTCTTCCGGTTAGGCACCTCTGGAGCTGCAAATTACAGACTCCAATCTTGAAATGAAAATGTCCACCTATTGCATTGAGTGCGCGAGTCCAGACGCAGTATTGCTGCATATCCCACTAACCAGCAGTATATCTAGTCGAAAGCCAGTCAGTGATGTAGTGGCATCTGCAGCTGACTGCGGGTTCGAATCCAGCCGGATCCTTGCACGCTTTCCGTCAGTGCTGGGCTGAGAGTCAAGCCAACAACTCGGCCTTGTAAAAAAACCAGTAAATGCTAAAGAAACGGCAAAGTTGCCGCCCGATGAACCACAAGGTGAGGAGAGGAACCACACATATTCAGGCGAAGAGATTATTCAGTAAGGTAATTTCAATAATCTTCAAAAGATCAGAAACACACATCAATGATTTCAGTGAGGAAATATGATTGTTAATATGTTTGCAGATCAGGATATCTTGAAAAAGAAGGGCAGAATAATGGACTACTAAAGTCATGGCACACCAGCCTTCTATCCTGCTTCCAGCTTCCCAGTTTCAGCGCTACAGAACTTGTCCTGTAGGGATGTACAACATCTAAAACTTACTTTATGAATCGGGCAAGTTACTAGCCCTGACCTTCCTAGTTCAGAATAGTAGCGGTAGATGACGACACAAAGGGTACCTACTGCCCATGCTTTTCATCCAACAATTGGCAAGCAAATCATAACCCCAAGAAATTTATCCTTGGTTAGAAGCATTAGTGTACTATGGAATCACACTGTATGCTACCAACCAGGGGTTAATTTCTAAGCATAAACATGGAATGTTAAATAAAACACAAACACTGTACTTGCCTTTAACCAAGCACATGAGGCATTATCATGGAAGTCTATAACTATTTTTACTGGAAAATACCTCAGAGAAAGTCAGGCTAGATTCCCCAGACAATCAATTCGCTTTTTTACGTAACCCAGCTCAAGAAGACTGATTCCAATCGCAATGCCCAACTGTGGTCAAACCCAACCTCGTTCCTCACAGAGATCTCTTGCAACCCACACGATTCTCTTCACCTCCTTCACAACTGTAGAATGAGCAGAAGGAAATCCTTTGTGCTTGTTGGATTTACAAGATATATCCTGGTACACATATGGCCAAAAAAGGTTTGTGCCTATTACTGCACATTAGAATGTTGCGACAATGTGCTCCAAGAAAAAAAATCCGCTGCTTTTGTACTACCTATTTAATACATTCTTCCCAAATAGGAAAATTCCCAGGCCATATTCATTACCCTAAACAAATCAGGTATAAAAGAAAATTCACTTTTCTACAAAAACAGTGTGTTCATGATTTTAGACGGGTGTTGGTGGTGCTTTTCTCGTGTAAAAAGTGAAATATGAACAAATTGCCATGGCTCTAAGTAGCTGATTACCAAACTGTGAGTGAACAAAGCAACAAATGAAGCAGGCACATTCAGGCAGCAGGAGTCACGCAGGCAGCAAGGAGAGTTCCAGCAGGAAAAGGACTTACGAACTGATTTATTTTTACTCTGCGGTTGGTCATTCTAAGCGCCGACCAAAAAGCTCATCTTCAATCAGATGATCTGCACAGAAGTAGGAAAGAATTGTAAATTGGATGGAAAGGAGTTCAAATCAATTTATATTATGATATTGGTGCTAGTTGCCGGAGAAATCATTCTGATCTGAGACCACGCTGGGAAAGGAAGGCAGTGTTCTGAATTCCACAGTTACACTTAAACTTCACCATGCAGAGTAAACACGCCCTTACAGACAGTTACAGCAAGAATAAAGAATGAAGCAGAAACGGTTTGTCTTGATAGAACTGGCCTTCCTCATCCCAGTCAGCCAAAGTATGCTTACTTCCACTGGCTTTTTTACTGTATACATCAGAATCCACCACTCTGGAGTGTATAATCCCAGAAAGGAGGTTAATATCAAAATATTCCCAGTTGTAATACAGTCATTTGAAAGGGAGGGATAATTAGTGCATACCGAAGAAGCATGAAATGAAACAGATTATATGTCCAACATTAAAAAAAAATTCTTCTGAAACAATTGGACTGTGATTCTGAGAATACAGTGATCATTGTGTTTTTATTTCCTTACATGGCAACAATTCTGGACACTTCAGTACAGATAACAGTACTTTTGCAATATAGTTACTAAAATGATATAAGGAAAAAGAACAAATGGTTTTTATTCTGCAATGTCAATGTTATTAGTGAAGTCATCCTGAGAAACATTCTTGATTTTCCTCACAATAGTTCATTGATACTTAGCTGAAAGAACAGTTTGGGGATTGTCACATCTGAAAAATGGTATCTCTAACAGTGCAGCATGCTCTGACTAATCAAACTAGTGAACATGGCCCAGTCTTCGGGTGAGGCTTGAAGCCAAAGTCATCATTGATTCTATTACATTTCTTGGATTTACTGAGTATGCTTTCATGAAAATAAATCTCAGAGTTGCATATGGTGACATATATGTACCTTGATAATAAGTTTACTTTGAACTACCATAAAAGCAAGAGACATTATGCTGAAGTTGACAGCTGCCAGATGATAATAGTTATTATCTAATTCATTGTTTAAAAAATGAGTTTGTCCCTACGGATATTACACTTCAGTAGTAGTAGAACACTGAGCATTCAAGGATGAAATGCTAATCTTGTCTTGCATAAAGGCCTACTATCCCCAATGGATGAGATTTTCTAATTCTGTGTTTTGTTGCCTTAAGACTCAACGGGATGAAGTGAGTCAGAGTCATACAGCACAGACCAAGGATTCAATAAGGTATAAAGTTGGAGCCAAGAATATTAATTTGATAACAGAAGATTACACAAGAGCTTATCTGACTTCTCAGCTGGGGTTGGTCCTTGGTATAAGAAAATCAAAGGTAACGAAGGAAATGTTCTTATGGAAGAAGAAAGAAGTTTTAAAAATGACAGAAGTAAAATCATTCGTTGGCCAAAACAACCAGAACAAATTATTTCCAATTATTTGACAGAGAGTATCACTTGTTAAGTGAAAGCTCCTGTGGTTAGACAGGCTTTATTCAGTACTAAAATCACATTTCTTTATTTTAAATACATATTTGCAAATAATTTTTCACACTTTGAATGTTGTAAATTAGGGGATTGTCTGGCAAAATGTACTTAAGAGTTTGAGAACTCCAGATGGTCCAATAATGGTATTTACATCAGATGCTTAGTACACAAAGCTAGTCTCACATGAAAGCACTTACGCTGGGGCATGTGTCTTCCTTCTATTAACAAATTAAACATAATTTCTATTTGCATCAGCCAAAACAGTAGGCATCAGGGGGAAAAAGCTCCCTTCTGCACTTAAGCAGCTAGGAGACATACTCATTGTTCAATCACACTATTCAGTAATTAAGAATCCTAACACTTTCATGCAATAATAGTCTTGTCGTAATATTAATGCTATTCTGTTTTTTCTCTATTTGCTTCCAAAACCATGGAAACAGCTGTTTGTGTAAGGCACACAGTTTGTGCTTCATTAGGCTTTCAAACATCACTTTCCATCAGTTCATAATAAGCCTAGTTCACCTGGACCTTGCAATTCTAGCAATCTTTTTCCCCCATTTATCTTTCCATTATACATGAACTAAGAACTGTGTCTCAATAAATATTTATATCAATCGCAAGGTGAATACTAGGAAGCAAATTGTATAATCCAAATGCTTTTTTTCCAAAAAAAGCATAGAAATCCTGAATCATCAGGTCCAAAGTTTACCAATTATGCACAAAATAAAATTTAATAGCTCACATTTTTAAAGTATTTTTTCAGATCACACCTCAAAGCTCTGCACAATTAATTACATTCTAACGTATAGTGGAAATTTTTTACCAGTGTTGTTCACTATGGTCTCAGTCTTCCTGCAGTTGAATTCAGAGAAATTCTGACTCAAGAACAATTAATTTCAGGTCAACCATACCAGTAAAAATCTGGCTTGAGGTTGAAGGATGTAGCAGTGCGAGATTACATCAGCATATAGAAGCTGACCCTTACATTTTCTAAAAGCCAGCATAAGAATGACGTGGAGGTTGCAGTAAAGGATGGAATTGAAAAAGAGTACAGCTTACTGTATGGGGGAAAGAGGAGAATATACTGTTCAATAAGTAGAAATAGGTTAATTGAGGAGATTCTGTTAGGTGCGTTTCCTGTAAAAAAGCTAAATCTATCTTCATTTTTTTTAATATGTGTTAAGATTCTTTTTCTTTTCACTGGTCCATTAAGCCCGTTAACATTAAAACTCAAAAAATTCAATAAATTAGTCATTATTCTTAACAAAGTTACTCCAATCTAAAACATTATTTATCTTCTCAACTCTCATAGTTCCTTGGGGAATCTCTTTAAACTTCATCATGTTGCTATGTGTCTCCCTCCCAACCTTCCAGGCAGAAAGAAAAAAGAAGATAGAAAAAAAACAAAAAAACAAAAAACAAAATACCCCCCTACTAATGTTGTGAATGAAAGGATACAAAACACTAACCCCCTCCATTTTACGGGTCGTTACAGAACATCAGAAACTAAAGAGAGATTCGGTGGGTAGTGTTGTTGCGGCTTCACTTAATTCAAAAGCGAGGGGAGTAGCAATTTTGATCAATAAAACGTTACCAATTAGAATACAAAATGTAATAACTGATTCTGCGGGGAGATATGTGATTATACATTGTCAACTTTTTTCTGAACTATGGACTTTTATGAATATTTACGCACCAAACGAAAATGATGCAAAATTCATACAAGAAGCTTTTCTGAATTTGGCGGATGCACATGAAAAAATATTAATTGGGGGAGATTTTAATTTTTGCTTAGACCCAGTCTTTGATAGATCAACCAAGGCTGTTATAAAATCGAAGGTAGTAAATTTAACTTTATCATTGATGAAGGATTTAAATCTGATTGATATATGGAGAAGAATCAATCCTAAAGAAAGAGACTATTCGTTCTACTCCCATAGACATAAAACTTTTTCCAAGGATAGATTTGTTTCTATTATCAATGCATATTCAACACAGAGTGAAAAATATGGGATATAAAGCAAGAATATTATCAGATTGTTCCCCTTTATTAATGACAATAATAATGGTTGATAAGGAAGAAGTGGCTTATAGATGGAGATTTAATTCAACATTATTAAAACGTCAAGATTTTTGTGATTTTATGAAAAAACAGATTCAATTTTTTTTGGATACAAATTTTCATTCAGTGGATGATAAATTTATATTATGGGATGCGATGAAAGCATATCTTAGGGGCCAGATAATAAGTTATACGTCTAAAATTAAGAAAGAATATATGGCAGAACTAGATCAATTGGAAAAAGAGATTACAAAATTAGAAAAAGAATCTCAAAGATATATGTCAGAAGAAAAACGAAAACAACTTGTCAATAAGAAGTTACAATATAATACGCTTCAGACATATAGAACGGAAAAAGCAATTATAAGAACTAAACAAAGGTATTATGAGTTAGGTGAGAGAGCACATAAAATTCTTGCCTGGCAGTTGAAAACAGAACAAGCTTCCAAAACAATAAATGCAATTAGAACAAGGGCAAATAAAATATCTTATAAACCTCTTGAAATAAATGAAACCTTTAAAAATTTCTATTCTGAATTATATCAGTCAGAATCCCAAAATGATGTTAACGAGATAGAAAGGTTTTTATCACAAGTTTCTCTTCCAAAATTGAATTTGGAAGAACAGAAGGGATTAGATATGCCTTTTACATTAAAAGAAGTTGAAGAAGCTTTAGGATCACTCCAAAGTGATAAATCTCCAGGAGAAGATGGTTTTCCACCTGAATTTTATAAAAAATTTAAAGATTTATTATTTCCTCTTTTTATGGAACTAATACGTCAAGCAGAAAAAATACATAAACTTCCAGAATCTTTTTCAACAGCAATTGCAATAGTATTGCCAAAAAAAGACAGAGATCCTATGAAACCAACATCATACAGGCCTATTTCTTTATTGAATACGGATTATAAAATAATAGCAAAAATTTTATTGAATAGATTATCTAAATATTTACCAAAATTAATACATATGGATCAAACAGGATTTATTAAAAATAGACAATTGGCAGATAATGTAACTCGGCTACTCAGTATAATTCATTTGGCACAAAAAAGGGATGAGAAGAGTATAGTAGTAGCTTTGGATGCAGAAAAAGCATTTGATAGATTAGAATGGGATTTTTTATTTAAAGTACTAGAAAAATATGGGTTAGGAACATCTTTTATAAATTGGATTAAAATTTTAAATTCTAACCCTAAAGCTAAAGTAGTGACAAACTCTCAAATTTCAACACCATTCCAGTTAAAAAGGTCAACTAGACAAGGTTGTCCACTATCACCTGCTTTATTTGTATTGGCGATAGAGCCATTAGCAGAACTAATTAGAATTGATCCAGATATTATGGGTTTTAGAGTTAATCAGGAGGAATATAAAATTAATCTTTTTGCCGATGATGTTTTGATCTATTTAACAAACCCTCAACATTCGTTACATAAATTATCTTCTAGATTGGATGAATATGGGAAGGTATCAGGTTACAAAATAAATTGGGATAAAAGTGAAATTTTACCTCTTACTAAAGGAGACTATAGTCAATGTCGATTAGTAACCCAATTTAGATGGCCGGTAAATGGTATAAAGTATTTAGGTATAAGACTTGATAATGATGTAAAGAATTTATATAAATTTAATTATTTACCACTATTGAAAAAAATTCAAGAAGATCTTGACAAATGGATGATATTACCAATAACATTAGTAGGTAGAGTTAATGTTATAAAAATGAATATATTTCCTAGATTACAGTATTTGTTTCAAACATTACCAATACAATTGCCACAGAAATTTTTTCAAGAGTTAAATAAATGTGTGAGAAAATTTCTTTGGAAAGGTAAAATGTCAAGAATATCATTGGAAAAATTGACATGTAAATTTGGGTTAGGAGGGTTACAACTTCCAAACTTTAAAAACTATTATAAAGCAAATCAACTTAGATTTATTGCATCTTTCTTCGATGATTGAAAACCAGCATGGATTAAAATAGAACTAGACAAGATAGGAGAAAATAGACCTGAAGATTTTATATATAAATGGGAATCTAAATTGATACGGGAAAAGAAAGAATCTCCTATATTAACGCATTTGATTGAACTACGGAATAAGATAAATGTTGATAATGAAACACAGAAATCTCTATCAGCAAGGAGGCCTTTGTTCCAAAACAGACTTATTCCTTTTACAATCGACAATCAACTTTTATATAATTGGTACCAAAAAGGGATTAAATTTATAGGAGATTGTTTTGAATGAGGTATATTGATGTCATTTGAACAATTAAAGGATAAATATAAAATATCTAATAATACTTTCTTTTGTTACTTTCAATTAAGGGCTTACTTAAAAGGTAAGCTGGGTCAAACAATGTTTTTGCCAAAACCTAATGAAATTGAAATTTTAATACAAAAAGGGAAAATTAAAAAATTTATTTCTTGTATGTATAGTTTGATTCAAGAACAGACAATTAAACAAGGAACCCATAAGTCAAAGCAAAAATGGGAAACAGATCTGAATATTAATATTGATGAAACAAATTGGTCAAGACTTTGTCTTGACAGTATGACAAATACAATAAATGTTCGACTTAGATTAGTACAATATAATTTTTTACACCAATTATATATTACACTGCAAAAAATAAATAGATTAAATTCAAATCTATCTGATAAATGTTTTCGGTGTAATCAAGAAATTGGTACTTTTTTACATTCTACTTGGTCTTGTTTTAAAATTCAACCCTTTTAGATAAATTTAAGAATCTTATTGGAACAAATTACTGGAACTCAACTTCCACATAACCCTGTATTATTTCTATTAGGTGATAGTGAAGGGATAAAACCGAAACTTAAATTGAATAAATATCAGAAAGAATTTATAAAAATTGCATTGGCAGTAGCTAAGAAGACTATAGCAGTTACTTGGAAATCTGATTCGTATTTAAGTATGGATCATTGGAATAATGAAATGGCTAGTTCTATTCCACTCGAAAAAATTACTTATAATTTAAGAGACAAATATGTAACATTTTTGAATATTTGGCCCCCTTATTTACAAAAGACAGGATGGCATATTTAAGTGCTCCGATAAAGACTTTGGTCACTTGGGGAAAGTAACAAATAATTATACCAAATTTATTTTGAATCCCATGGAGCATGTGGAAACCTTCCAACACCCAGGCAGTTCTTTTCTTCCTTTCTTTCTTTTTTCTTTCTTTCTTTTTAGGTAGGACTTTATATGGGGGGGGGGGGGAGGGTAGATTCTATTTTTTCATGTATTCCTTTTGAAAATTCAATAAAAATTATATTACAAAAAAAAATGAGGAGATTAGATAGTATGTTTAAGGATCGTTAGGTTCCAGCTCTGTTTAAGCCTTCTCAGGTGGTAGATGCAGGCAGGACTGTACAATATATATAGTTTCACAAACCTGTGAAGTGTGCTTAACATAGAGCATGCATGCTAACCTCACTTCAAAGTGGTAATTAATAAGGCTCTAAAAATCCACCCGTAACCTGTTGGAGGATACAATGGATGATGTAAATTTTGCACTCTGAACTAGTGAAATGTTGTCACACCTTGAGTACATATTCTTGCAAGCTGCATCTTTCAAATAAGTTAAACCAAGGTCTTTCTGCCCTCTAATAACGAAAATTGATTAATTCGCACAGGAGCTCCCCCAAGTGTCCTGCCAACTCTACGATTCATCAAGCACCACTGAGTAGATTTGGGGTCAGTGGCTTCATTCCTGTCTGTGAAAACTTGTTGTGCCATAAATTTCTTCCATAATTCTCAATGTTACAACTTCAAGAGTATGTTATCACCTAAACTACCTGAGACACTTTGAGGTTTTAAAAAGGTGTAATATAAAATTTAAGCTCTATATTCGATATCTTTACTAATTAAATAGTTCTCAATTTATATCTAGCAGAGTGAATTAAGTTACTTGAACTTAATATGAAAGACAAATAGTTATTTTGAGCTTCATCACATGGAATATTAAGCCTGGTATCTCTTGGTAGTAATGTTTAAGGTACAAAGAAATGTGTTTGTGTATTTGCTCCTTACATCATAGCTTTGTAACACCAGGTTGTTCCTGCAAACAATGTTCCTGGTTCTGAATAAAGGTGAAAGATACAAAAAAAGCAACAAATTCTTCTCCATTCATTTTCTGTTGCTGGTTCGCCACTCTATTAGGATTTTGGTAGGGGTATAAGGGCAGAAACCTGGGGTTGCACTGCTTTGAAAGGTTGGGTCCAGAGCCAAGATGATGCGAATGTCAGAAATGCAAGGCTTTACCCCTTTATCCTGATGATTTCACATAAACATAAGCATGTCAACTGTGAACATTCATTTATAAATTGAGTAGTTTACATGTTCACAGGATATACTTTCAAAAAAATTACATTGTGTAGTAATGAGAAAGATTATTTACCTCGAGTTTACAACACTGAGAATGTACAATCAGATTCTATTAAGTAGGTCATCTTGTATCAACAACCAAATGTCAGCGCATTTGAAGTCCAACCAGGACAGGTGATGATGATGGTTCATCATCATCATCATCATCATCATCAGGTGCCGTGCCCAGTTTGAGCTTTGATTGCCATGGCCCACACACTCCTGTTTCGGGTCAAGTGGATCAATTCATTGGTATTCATTTCCAGTTCTCTGGCTGCTGTCTCCATCATCATTTGTCTTTGTCTTCCTTTTGCTTTCTTCCCTTCAATCTTTCCCGTAATTACCGTGCATTCTAACTCCTCTTTCCTAATCACATGTCCAATGAAGTCACGTTGCCTTTTCATGATCTCATACATTATTTCTCTTTTTGTGCTTGCTCTGTTCCTCGTTAGATATTCGTTTCATCTATGATATTCTTTGCATCCTCCTCAAAAACCACATCTCTGCTGCTTCAATTCATTTCCTCGTGTTACTAGATATTGTCCAACATTCTGAGCCATAAAACATAACTGGATAAGCATAACATTTCAGTGCTCTGAGGCGGGTTGTCGTGCCTAGTTTAGTGTTGGTCAGTTTACTCTTCATTCTCATAAAGGAGTCTTTTGCCATCCCTATTCTTCTTTTGATGTCCATGTCGCACCTGCCATCTGATGTCACCCAGCTTCTTAAATAGCAAAAGTCCTGTACTTGTCTTATGCCTTCCCCCTTTACTCTCAGCTTGCAGAAATGATTCTCCTTCTTTTTGGATATCATACATTCTGTCTCTTTGCAATTGATAGATAGACCTCATTTTTGCACTTTCTTCAACAACTACATCAATTAAGTTTTATAGTTCTTCCTCCGTACTTGCAATTAACACAGTGTCATCCAAGTATCTAAAATTATTGATGTTTTCACTGCCAACTTTGATACCCAAGATGTCTCATATTTTTTGTAATATTGTTTCACTGTACACATTAAACAAATCAGGGGAGAAAACACACCCTTGACCAACCTCTCAATGACCATCACAGGTTGATTATTTTCCTTTTAATTCTGTGGGAAATTTGTTAGATATAAGAAGCAACGTTGCATCATTAAAGTCTGAGGAAATTGCTGGCAACTTTGTTTAATTCCGGTCTTCATTGAGTTCACTACTGTTTAATGTTCAGCCAGATTTTCACGAGTATTACTTTTCGCATGTTATGTGTATTTTTTAAGTTTTCTTGTGTTCAGAATGCTGCAATTAATGCAGTAAGTATTTCCATCTTCCTGTGACAAAATTTAATTTCCCGTTAAACTATGAATTTATCTCATCAGTCATAAGAGTAAAAAGATTACCAGTGAAATGATTGAATCATAGCCTAGGCAACCAATATACTACAAAACACAATCTCAAATAACAGAGTGGACAAAATAAATTATTTCATAGTTCAGAATTATAATATAATCTAACTTTAAGCCAGAAATATAAACGCCATGAAATTATTACTTTATACTTTATTGTTGCCAAACAATTGATACTAGAACGTACAATCATCATAGCGAAATTTGATTCTGCACTTCCCACTCCCTGGATTACAAATCGATAGCAAATATTAAAAATTTAAATTATAAATCATAAATAGGAAAATTAGAAAAATGGAAAATAGTACAAAAAAAACGAGAATTAACCAGCAAGTCTACAAAGTAATTATGCTCAATGAAGACCGGAATTAAACAAAGTTGCCAGCAATTTCCTCGGACTTTAATGATGCAACGTTGTTTCTTATATTTAACAAACTTCCCACAGAATTAAAAGGAAAATAATCAACCTATGGTGGTCATTGAGAGGTTGGTCATGTCTAGACTAAACTCCTGCCTCAGCAAGGACCTGGAACCACTGCAATTTGCCTATCGCCACAATAGATCTACAGCAGACTCAATCTCAATGGTTCTTCACAAGGCTTTAGACCACCTGGACAACACAAACGCCTATGTCACAATGCTGTTCGTTGACTTTAGCTCAGCATTTAATACCATTATTCCCACAATCTTGATTGAGAAGATACAGAACCTGGGCCTCTGCACCTCCCTCTGCAAGTGGATCTTCCACTTCCTAACCGGAAGACCACAATCTGTGCGGATTGGTGATAACATCTCCTCCTCACTCATGATCAGCAATGGTGCACCTCAGGGGTGTGTACTTAGCCCACTGCTCTACTCTCTCTATACCCATGATTGTGTGGCTAGGCATAGTTCAAATACCATCTATAAATTTGCTGATGATACAACCATTGTTGGTAGAATCTCAGATGAAGACGAGAGGCGTACAGGAGCAAGATATGCCAACTAAAGGAGTGGTGTCACAGCAACAACCTGGCACTCAACGTCAGTAAGGCGAAATAGCTGATTGTGGACCAGGAAGGGTATGATGAAGGAACACATACCAGTCTTCATAGAGGGATCAGAAGAGAGAGTGAGCAGTTTCAAGTTCCTCGGTGTCAAGGTCTCTGAGGACCTAAACTGATCCCAAAATATTGATGCAGTTATAAAGAAGGCAAGACAGCAACTATACTTCATTAGGAGTTTGAGGAGATTTGGTATGTCAACAAATACACTTAAAAATTTCTATAGATGTACCATGGAGAGCATTCTGACAGGCTGCATCACTGTCTGGTATGGAGGGGCTACTGCACAGGGCTGAAAGAAGTTGCAGAGGGTTGTAAATTTAGTTGGCTCCATCTTGGGTACTAGCCTACAAAGTACCCAGGACATCTTCAAGGAGCGGTGTCTCAAAAAGGCAGCATCCATTATTAAGGGCATCCAGCACCCAGGGCATGCCCCTTTCTCACTACAGGCTGGAGATACAGAAGCCTGAAGGCACACACTCATCAATTCAGGAACAACTTCTTCCCCTCTGCCATTCAATTCCTAAATGGACATTGAACCCGTGAACACTGCCTCACTTTTTTTAATATATATTTCTGTTTCTTGCATGATTTTTAATCTATTCAATATACGAATACTGTAATTCATCTATTTATTTACTTATTTTTTCTCTTCTTTTTCTTCTTCTATATTATGTATTGCATTGAACTGCTGCTGCTAAGTTAACAAATTTCACAACACATGCCAGTGATAATAAACCTGATTCTGATTTTGATTCTGAGAATACACCAGAGCAGTAGTTACCTGGACCTTAGCCAAGCCGCATTATACAGACGACACCTTCATTTGCACATGCTCAACTCCGAGGTGTAAACCACTGGCAGCGCTTACACTAAAATATAGGGGTGAACAGGCCTTGCTCTCATGATCAAACTCCTCTACTCACTTCTCCAGCTACACAGTATTGTCACTCAAACCTCAGTACATAAGAAACAGGAGCAGGATTAGGCCATCTGGCCCATCGAGTCTGTCCCACCTTTCAATATGATCATGGCTGATCTGGCCATGAACTCAGCTCCATCCACCTGCCTTTTCCCTGTAACCCTTAGTTCCCCTGCCTTGCAAAAATCTTTAATATATTTAATAAGGTAGCCTCTACTGCCTCCCAGGGTGGCAAATTGCACAGATTCAGTACTCTGGGGAAAAACAGTCCCTACTCATCTCCATCCCATACCTATTCCCCACAAATCTTGAGGTTATGTGGTTGAAGTGCAACTTGAGTTTACGTGTGCTTAGAGGCTAAGCCCCAAGTCATTGCCAACTTGATCATGGAAGCACACAGAAGACGATCCTTGCATTTAACATCCACCTGATAAAGCTTCTCTACCACGATGCATCTCACTGCCCTCGAGCAATAAAGATGGTGACACCCTGGAAACTGTGAACCAATTCCCATTGCTCAAGAACCACCTCTTGGTGAAGTCAGACATGGATTATGAAATTCACCACGTAATCAAAAAAGCAAGTTGGCTGATTGACAAAAAGGTTGCTTGATGACAAAACGGGACCTATGGGTAGCAGTGATCCCTGCCCTCCTTTATTTCTTCTAATAGCTACCACAGGCAAATCAAGGCGCTGGAAAATATCACCAAAAATACCTTTGCAAAATCTAACAAATTTACAAAAGGATATATAAATCAATATGTGCCCTCTGCCAAGCCAATATCCCCAGTATCAGGCAAAGTTATTAAATATAGACCCAAATTCTGTGGATTTGCACAGACTACACGCTAAGTATTGTGTTAATTGCACTAATCTATCAACCAGATAGTTCCATAGGCAGTGAAACACTTTAGTAAGCCTTGCTTCATTCTGTCCCATGTCCTATTCATTCCTCCCCTGCCATCTCTAGAAATGAAATGCCTCACTTTCCCAGTTCTGATAAAGGGTCTTCAACCTGAAATTAATTCAGTGTTTCCAACATGTTCTGCTTCTGTACCATCCTCTGTACAGAATATTTAAAGTAAGATGCCACTAGATTTTGGCAGGCTGATTATCAGCCCCAAACCCAAGCAATAGTCCAGACAGATAGAGACATGCAAAATATTCCTGCCCAACTACGCTGGGCAGGTCAACCAAATAAAATATCTCTTATCATCTACTGTGTCATTTGGCCGAAAGAGAGACAACTCTGAGATGGGAGCTCCCTCCGGAAATGAAAAGTATTACAAAATGTTTCCGTCCCTGACAGCTTAAGTTGTTCAGAAAGCTCCATACCGCAAAAAAATAGCTCACTGAATATTAAAATTCATTATTGACAGGATAGGTATTCTGCCATGGTGGCAATGCCAAAAATAACTTTCCCTGGTGATTCATGACAGATCAAAACATTGAAACAACTTAACTGGAGGATAATAAATTCAAAGAACAGAAACTCTGAGGCCAGCCCTTCACCTTTGATTTTCTGGTCAAATCCACATCACTAACAAGACTGTAATTTAACATTTGCTATTGATAGAACCTTCACACTACTATTCAAGCTAGAAATACTCTTTTATATTTAACTTGGCTCAGTGATCTACAAACGATAGTTCAAGATTATATGGTTTAAACAAAGCACCAGAAGCTTCCAGCATTCCAACTAAACAGTAATACAATATGAAAGGGTTACTTTATGGTGCTATTTTCTGTAGCCTCATATATTCCATTTATCTTTTTCCAGAATGCCAAATGAATTTTACAAATTGTGCTCTGGCAGGGTCTGCTGAGAGCTGGCTGCTTTGAATAATCACCGCATAGTACCACTGAACAGCTTCGGCAGAGAATACTACAACAGCTTCCTTTAATTCACTGCTCTGGATTATACAGTCAGCTCAGAAGAGATAGCAAATTATTTTATACATACACTCATCTTCCACAATCTGCTCAAATTTGTTGGAGGCAAGGCTGACAATGTACAGCTCCAGATTAAATACACACTCCATTGGTTGCAAAGCTTTTCAGCTTAACACACACAAAATGCTGGAGGAGCTCAGCAGGTCACAGCATCAATGGAAAAAAGTACAGTCGACGTTTCAGGCCAAAGCCCTTCGGCAGAACAGAATGGTTTGCTTTAGTCCTGCCAAAGGCTTTCAGCCTGAAACGGCGACTGTACTTTTCTCCATAGATGCTGCCTGGCCTGCTGAGTTCCTCCAACATTTTGTGTGTGTTGCTCAGATTTCCAGCATCTGCAGGTGTTCTCTTTTTTTGTGGTTTGATTACTACTCTGCGAAGACTCTTCCAATGATGCCTACCCTGAAGAAGTTTAAATCTTCCCTTTGATGGCATTTCAGTGAAACTTTCTCACTGCTCCCCTATTGTGATCCCAACTGCTCTCCGACTCCTTGACCACGTGCTTACCTAGCCTGGCCGGCTGGTGGCGTTAGTGACATCAGCGTCGGACTTCAGAGCGAAGGCTCCCGAGTTCGAACCCAGCCGGCTCCCCAGGCACACTTTCCATCCGTGCTGGGTTGAGTGTTGAGCTAGCAACTCGACCTCATAAAAAAGAAATTGCCTGCTACAGAAACCTCAACAGCAAAAAAGTTGATGGCCTATGCTCTCTGGTGAGTTTAAAAGGCAATTTCCTATTTCATTTTTTACCTAGCCCACTGCTACAGCCATGCATCCTTTCAGGGAACATGTCTTTGCCACCAGCTTATACCACACGGTTGCCAGATTCATTTTCAAGCTGCTGTCCTGCCGAAGGGTTTCAGCCTGAAATGTCGACTGTACTTTTTTCCATAGATGCTTCCTGGCCTGCTGAGTTCCTCCAGCATTGTGGGTGTGTTTCTTGGATTTCCAGCATCTGCAGATTTTCTCTTGTTTGAAGATTTTCAGCTTTAGCATTTTGGTTGCTTTAGGGGTTAGTTCAGCAGTACAGAAACATAAAAACTTGGAAAGTGTTGGTCAGAGTGTGGACAGAGCAAGCCAGGGGACTCCAATCATTCTTCAAACAATGTTATAGTAATAATATATAAAAATATAGACTTTCTTACAGCATAACTAATAAGGAGATATAGAATGAGGAAGATAAGGAAACAGTGAAATGGAGGGAAAGCAAGAAAACATAAGAGATGATTGTGCATTTTCAATTGCTTTTGCAACTCCTCCAAAAATTCAAGATTCAAGATTGTTTATTGTCATTCATCAGTACAAAAGTGTAAAGGAGAATGAAATGATTGTTACTCTGGATCCCATACAACCAAATGAAGCATGCAACAAGGCCTATCCAACATTCACATCAGCTGACAAATTGCAAGTTACATTTG
The DNA here is from genome assembly GCF_030028105.1 of Mobula birostris. Lineage (NCBI taxonomy): Eukaryota > Metazoa > Chordata > Chondrichthyes > Myliobatiformes > Myliobatidae > Mobula > Mobula birostris. The sequence continues at coordinate 42,248,584 of NC_092390.1, forward strand.
CATCACAAGGATGTCAAGCAATGACTTTCCCAACGCAATAGTCTAAAAGCCTATTCTTGACATTTAATGGCATTGTTATCACCAAGGCACCAACATCAACTTACTGGAAATGAGCACCAACCGGAAATTCCTTAGAGCAGTCATATACGAATGGCTACAAAAGCAAGTCAAGGACTGGTGAGTGACTCAAATCCTGATTCCCTGAAGTCATTAACACCATCTACAAAGCACAAGTCAGGAACATGACAGATTACTCTCCACATGCCTTGATCAGCTCAGCTCCAGCAACACAAAAGAAGCTTGACACATCCAAAATAAGTTAAGTTGTTTGACTGATGTCCTATCCAACACTCTTAAACATACATTCCTACCACTACTGGTGTACAGTGGCTACGGTGTGTCTATTTCCAAAATGCTTCGCAGTTACCCATCTAGGCTGCTCCAACAGCACTTCCCCCAACTCCGAATGTCTAATAAAAGTGACAAATGCTTCAGCGACAAAAGAACACAATATCAAGCACTTCTCCCTCCAAGTCACATAACATGCTAGCTTGGAAATACATTATCATTTCTTCATTATTACTGGGTCCAAATCCTAAACTCCTTCCCCAGCAACACTACAGGAGTACCACAACAAAAAGGGCTGCATTTGTGCAAAAAATGGCTCGCCACCTTCACCTGAAGTGCTGTAAGAGATAGAGCATAAAGGCTGGCTGATCTTGTTTGCAATTCCCAGATTCTGAAAAAATAATTAAAGTAAATTTTAATAATTTTACACAAGGTAAATCTGTGCATGTAAGAACTTATTTCAAAGTGGTTCTTTTGAAGTTTAGTTTTTTCTGGACTAATGTAGAAAACCATTCCAAATCATTGCTCAGGGGTGAAGAGTGCAATGCCATTGTTGCAATTAACCTGCTATACACTGCTATTTGTATTTCCAAAGTAACCATACCTCTGTGAGAAAAGGAAAAGGGAGATTCTTCAGGATTCATTTCTTATCAAATATCAAGGATCAATAGCATTTGGTCAAATTCATTAAGGTTACTTAAAAAAAAATCTAGTTTTCCATAGTAACACATACAAAATGCTGGAGGAACTCCAGGTCAGACAGCATGTACAGTAAGGAATAAACAGTCGACGTTTTGAGCCGAGACCCTTCATAATGACTGTTTTGTAACCTTCAAATTCAGCAAGATCCATGCTTAAATGGGTTTGTCACATGCATCAAACCTCTTTGATCATATAAATCCAGTTCAGTAATCTTAACAGCTATGATGACGCTTGCTAACTTAGGAAGTTGCAGTTATATGAGGCATAGAGGCTACATGGAAGTATTTACACTACAATACTCTCACTATGAGCTCAGATGAAGTGAGTATAATGTGACATAGTGTGTAATGCTCATTAAACACCAATTTAAATCATTTCCATTATATTGCCTTCTTGCAGATGCTTGTTCTGCAATAATATTGAATGCCTGTGTGCTCCCTGACAGTGTTCTTGAAGGAGCTCACAAGTAATGCCCACTGATATAATTGGCACTGCATAGTTGACAGCTGTAATTGTACATGCAAAAGCAGCCTCCTTGGATCCAGATATTTGCATTTTAACCTCCCCTCCATTGAGATCATTCAATTCAAATGTAACTGTTCTGTCGTCAGCACAAAACATCACTAATGATCTTTTATTGACCTCTGCTATGATTATATTACAGTATTTAAAGGCCAAGTGAAGATAAGCTTTGAAGATAACCAATATACAAGATTTGCAGGTTTATAAGTTCTCATTAGCCTAAAAAATATATTTATTTCTTACATTCATATTCAATCTGCTCCTTCAGTCAGGCATATCCTTTGGGAGGCTGAATCTGAAGAGAACTTTTATTAAGTCCCAAATAAAACAGCTAACTGCATTTAAAAATTGCATCCTTGCAATGGTCATCATGGCAGGGTCAAGCCAGAGAGGCACAAACTTTCGTGCACAAGAAATCTGTAATGATATTTGTTTCGTTCCTGCTAATATATCCAAACCAGATTAGCCACCGTGCTAACCCAATTTCAGTTCCTGCCTCCTTATGAAAGCCTTTGATTAAACTGTTCCTAACAATAAATACATTTTAATGTATGTTTTAATGGATACAATATACAGTGGTCAAGTGCTGAATCAATGCTAGTAAATCTGCCTGCAAAGATATCAGGAAGAGTTGAAATAATTCAGCGAGAGAGACCGGAGTTAAATACTCTGATCTCAGTGAGGCTCTTACAAAGCACATATTGACTACATAAAGGACTCAGGGTAAATGCTATGGTAGGTTCATTCATTGAAGTATTGTGAACAAATAGTACAAAACTAACTTGTTTTAAAGGCTTCCCTATATATGGTCAAACTTTAAATGTCATGCTTGCTCCCAGCCCGTTGCTACATTTGCACTGCACGTGTTGCAGATACACAAAGCAAGTACACAGTTATTCTCGTCTCCTAGTTCCAAATTTACACGTGTGGAAATTAAGTTTCTTGCTGGGACAAAGTGTTATATCAAGTACTACCTTGTGAATGAGCAGCCAAGGCACCTGCTGCGCTGTTACTAGTCCAAGTAACAGGGCGGAAGATGCACTACCACCCTGGCAAGTAGCATAGTTGCCAAATATATGATGTGACCAGCACATTTAACTATTTCAGTCAGCCCATCCAAACAGCAAAGACAAGTGCGGCCAAATTTCACAGAGGGTCAGGAATATTCAAGTTCTCATTTCTAATTAGCATGAGCTACACACCACAACACTCAACTCTAATTCACTTATCTTCACTTCCCTAATTGTACTGTCAAGATGAAACATGAGTGGGTTTGTTCACACATGGGCCCCATTTACCGAGATGGTCTCAAACAAAGCATTGACTAGATTTAGCATATTAGAATTTAGTTTTTATTGTATACCATTTAAATAGTTCTTCCATGGCTTATTCACTATCTGCATAAGATCAACATTTATCAATCAGTTCTGAAAATGAACCAATAAGCTATGTGTTTACATCCATTGACTAAAAATAGTTACTGCTTTTTCACTGTAGCAGTCCACAGTTATCAACACTTCCACCCTTCATGCACACGCCAAGCGTTAAATATCCTAGACTACTCCCACTTTGTCAACTTTCTGACTACTGTATTAATTATTATTCTTTACTGTTATGAATGGGTCCAGTTGGTATAATGGGTGGATGCCAGTTCTCAACAGAGCAGCTCCAATTGGTGCAGGAAGCGAGTGTCTTCAAAACGGACATGTTGCGTGACCAATGGCAGGAGGAGTGCAGGTTGGCCCAACCACATGACAAGCTGTGCATCTTGTCAGAGGAGTCTAGTGGTGGTACCTGTGATTGTGGACGTGTTGTGAGATCAACAGGAGGACCATGGAAGTGTTGAGCACATATACACCACAATGGGAACTATACCAGAACCAAGGAGAATAGGGATGTGCAGCTAGGAAGCCATTTCTCTGTTTGCTGGAGTCCTTCCACTGAGTTCATTTAGTCAATCCCCAGGGAAATATCATTTCATCAGCTAAGGGAAGAAAATCACTATGTCAAAATGGAGAGTATTCAGCTGATGTGATTGACTCATCATTTGAAAATCAGACAAATTTTTAAAAAATATCTTCCTTTGCAAAATTCATATTCTGTTCTTGTCATATGGTTCAATTGGTTGAGGAAGAGAGTTATTATGAGGGTGATACACTAGTGCAGCTTATGCCTAAATATGGCCTAGATTCAGCAGAAAAGGCAGAACATTTAAGCACATCTGCAAGCCTTGGATGCTTGTGCTAAGCCATGGTGATCAGTGAAAACCAGAAGAACCTCTTCCATGCTAAGGTGTAAACTGATGTAACTCTGTGTTCAACCAAGACTGAAGTCTATTCCACAAGCCAGTAATAAAGCTGAATTTATATTATTTTCTCACTTCGTAGTGAATATTTTAATTTTGCCATTTTTTAAAAGAAGTTTGTTTGCTAAAAGCCTTCACTACTTGTAATGTTCTATAGATTCTTTCAACATCTTTTTCTGGACCCAACAGACATTGCTTCTCATATTTCCCTTCATTGCCCAGGCATGGAATCACTTTCAATGAGGATACTGAATTCTTCTAACTACTTTTAAAATATTCCTTTAACAATGCAACCTGCATAGACACAGCTACATACATGAATATAATCTTCAAAGGAGATGGGGATTCAGTAAACTGTCAGTACTCCTATGAACTGCTGTCCATGGAAGGAATTAAACACAAGAGTAAATTTGATATATCAGTAAGTCCATGACTGCAAGATGCTGATTGAGATGGAGTGTGTAGAACAGAAAACTGTGGTGTTGAGTGATAAAATACATTGAATGAAGAATGGTGGGGAGGGCAATGGAGGACATATGGACATTGGAAGTGGTAAGGACATCCAAAAGAGTTATGGTGGCAAAGATTTGAAGGAAAAAATCATCTCCTACATTTTAACATTGCAGGACTGAGAAAAGAGAAAATGGCCAAAATTCCTGTTTCGCTTGTGGGAAATACATTTGACTGGATATTGGCTGCTGCTAAAGCGTCAGAACTTAAAATCATTTTTCAAGTAATGGGCTGGTTGTTCTTCAGCCATCAGGGTGCCAGGTGCTTGAAGAAAATTGATGGGAAAAACTGTCAAAATTCTGTTGTTAAAATAGCAAGGAGTTTGCAGGGGAGATAGCGAGAAAAAATTATTATATTTTCCCAAATGGAACACCTCAGCTGGCGGGCCACTCATTTTCTCTGAGACTGTTGCTCAACCCCCTTCAAAGTCATTCCTTGATTAATATGCCACCAACCTCAGCCCAGTCTCAGGACCTGCATTATCCAAAGCCTCAGCCTAACTGAGAAAACCACGGGAGCATCATCAAACAGCGTACTGAAGTGACTAAACCTGACGTTTGGACAATGATTTAAGCACCAGGCTGAATCAGAAAGGTCGGGTACAGACCAAATTGAGGTGGCAGGGTCCAGGCCCCAGAGTGCACTGAAGCGACTGAACCCGATGTTTGGACAATGTTTGAGCCGGACTGGAAAGGTCAGGGTGTCGGGGACCGAGGTGAGGTTGGGCTAGTTCAGCTCGCTGCTCTGCCCTGTGCTGAACTAAGGGTCTGTGGACAGACTCTGTTTGTGGACTTCAGTTCAGAACATTATTTGCTTAGGTTTACTGTTTGCATGATTTGTTTTTTTTTTCTCTCTGCACATTGGGTGTTTACAGTCTTTTTTTTAATGGATTCTTTTGGGTTTCTTTGTTTCGCGGCTGCCTGTTAGGAGACAAATCTCAATGAGGGAGAGTTCGAGGTCAGGATCAATAAATGAAGAGTCAGGGGCAGGAGCTGGTGATAGGAGCCCAGGTCGTGAGCTCCAGTGTCAAAGGTCAATCAACCCAGAGTTTAGATTGGCAGGCACTGAGGAGACCAATGAACCCCTGGGTGGTGAATCCTGGGTCGGAGGGTTGTCACCGGTCAAGAAGGCCAGTGATACCCCACGTGCTAGTCTGGAGGTTGAGACCCGAAGGTTAAACCTGTGATTACCGTGTCCTGTAGTCCAGGCCTGAAGGTCAAACCTGTGACCGGTGCGTCCTGAGGTGGATATGCAGAGGTCAGCAAAGCCCAGAGCTCGGTGAGTCCCAAGGGCAAAGACAGAATTTAGTGAGTCCGCCAAGTAGAAGCTCCTGAGTCGGCTTGTACAGAGATGACTGGCCCGATGTCTGCCAGGCCAGGCCAGGGTGTGGAGAATGGAGGCCTGCTTTCTGTGAGTCTGAGAGACTGGAGACAAGGACTGGATGGACAGAGTTGGAGGCCTGTCTGTGTGTGTGAGTGGGTGGGCAAAGGGCTTATTTTGCTGCTGTTGTTGTTGTTGTTATTATTGCTGCTTGTGTTCTTTTGCTGAACATTGTAGGCATGATATGTTCACACTGGATGTGTTCAACACTTGCCGGCTACCCCCAGCACATCCTTTGATGTCTCGGTTGTGAATGCAAATGACATATTTCACTGTATGTTTCAATGTGATCAATACATCTGAGTATGAATCACGACACAAAAGCCACAAAATACCTCTCCTCTCCTCCCTCATACCCTCTGATACCTCTCTCCAGAATTTGCAATGAAGCCCCAGGCACATTGGACTGCAAATCCAACAGGATTTCAGCACAGACTGTCATTAAACCATGAAAGTTACTTGTGAATGCCATGTGTGTGTGCACATATGTGAAAGAGATTAAAGTGAGACTGTAAGTACATTTGACATGTTCAGCAAGGCACTTTAACCACACTCTTGTATAAAATGTCACAAGCCTCACAGTCATCTTCAGTATTTTACTTAGGTAATTGTTTGAAGAGTAAAGCTACAGGAAATGGTTCAGCCTCTGAACCTTCAAAGAGTCGATTACACAGACCGGGATTCTCAGCTCGGACAAACAAACTAGGTTGGAAAACAGACTGAGAAGCAGCCGGTCCTGCTGAAGGGTCTCAAACCAAAATGTTGACTGTTCTCCTTTCCATAGATGCTGCCTGGCCTGCTGAGTTCCTCCAGCATTTTGTGCACTTTGCTTGGATTTCCAGCATCTGCAGATTTTCTCTTGTTTTTGTTGGGAAGCTGACTGACTGTGAACAGGGGATTCACTTCCAAATACGTCACCAACCCACTGCTTCAATGACTGAGTTCAGCTAATTTATAGTGTGAACTGGGTAACTTAATGTCAAAGAGAGAGCAAATACTTAATGGCCTATAAAGAGGTTTCTTTTGTAAAAGAGGAACTTTGACTGCAATTAAAATTATAGTTGTAACAGCTTCATGCCATCCATAGCCTGGCAAATCTAGGAATTGAGGATGGTTTGGTTTAACTTGCTCAATGTTTCAGGAACAACTTCTTCCCCTCCACGTCAGATTTTGGAATGGACAATAAACCTATGAACACTGCCTCAGTCCTGAGGAAGGGCATCGGTCTGAAACATCGACTGTACTCTTTTCCATCGATGCTGCCTGGCCTGTTGAGTTCCTCCAGCATTCTGTGTGTGTGTTGCTTGGATTTCCAGCATCTGAAGATTTTCCCTTGTTTCTGATTGAACTTTTTCTTCCAGTAATTTTTTTCCCTTCTCTTTTTGCACTACATTTAATTTTATGTATTTTACATAGAAAATCCATTCTATCCAAATGGGTGGGTATTGCAATGAGGAGCTCTTATCTCTTTTGGCCACCCCAACTCTACTGTAAATTTCATCGTGAGGATTTGAATTCTGCCGAAAGATAACTACACTTTTCCGTAAAGGAGAAGAACTGCCTGAACCTGAGGGCAGGCCCACTGGAGAATCAGAGCACCAGGTCAGGATGATCAGATCAAAGGCCGCAGGATGAGGCTGGAGATCACGTCCTACTTTGAAGGGCCATAGAGGAAAGTGTTGGGTCACGATCTTGGATGGTCAGGAGGAAGAAGAATGTTTAATGGAAGACTTCCGTTGCCTTGCGGGTTGTGGTCAGATGGCCAGGGATTGAGCCGTTGGAAACTGTGGAGTTTTGAAAATCACAAAAGTAAGTGAGGTCTAGGAGCACTAAACTCCTGTTCAAGAGTTGAAAACAAAAGTGTTGGTAGAGAGGTCCAAAAGGATCAAACATAATTAGCTACCTACTATAGGCTGGCCCGCTGTCTCAGCAGTGCTCTTTGCAAAATTAGCAAACACCTTATGACCCACTGGCTCATTCTCAGATGGAACCTAAATACCAACGGTCTTCAGTTCTTACGGCCTCACATTGCAGGCTATAGATGAAGGCCGCGGGTCAACTTCAATCCTGAAAAGATCCTGGTGCCCACCCCAAAGCAAAATAAAAATTATGCTCATGCGGCCACATCAATGCCAGCAATGAAACAGATCTACCCTCCAGCAAAATATGACTGACAAGAAGGTAGTAGGGAAGGCTAAAGTATGTACCCACCACAATGAGCACCCTGTTTCGTCACAAAGACTAGCATATGCCATCATGGTAACACTCCAGATCCAGACACTCTACTCTTCTTCTAAGACAGAGACTGTATAAATGTTCACATTACCCGTGCCACTTTAGGCGCTGGTGACTACTGGACTGACCACCGCCTAATCCACTATTATCTCAGTAAAATTGGTCTCAAAACATTGGTTTCATCAGATATGTAGCCATATGATCAGAGTTAAAGTTCTCAGTAACCAAAGGCAATTCTTTTCAGTCAGCCTATGGAAAACCTGTCAACACCCAGACTACAGGAGCTGCAGAAGGCCCTGAAACCCGTTGTTATTGGCTCTTGGCTTCTCTGTTTCGAAGAACTCAAACTGGTTTGATGAGAATGACAAGGAAATTAAGAAGCTAATTAACCATAAATACATTCCGATTCTGGAATGAAAGCTCCTCCTTTATTGAAGGGAAAAGAAACCAATCTTCTGTAACCTCAGGAGATAAACAGTAGTTTTACTTGTCATGTGTACATCAAATATACAATGAAACGTGTCGTTTACACCAACAATCGACACAGTTCAAGGGTGCACTGGGGCAGCCCGCTAGTGGTGCCGTGCTTCCAGCATCCACATAGCATGCTCACAATTTACTAACCCAAACCTGTAAATCTTTGGACTGTGTGAGGAGACGGGAGCGCCCGGCAGAAACCCACGCAGTCATGTGAAAAATGTATCAGCCCCCTAAGGAGTGTGGAGGGATTGAATCCCGAATGCCGCCACTGCAAAGTGCTACACTATCTGCACGACCTCTGAAGAGAGATCGAACAGAAAACCTCTGACCTAAAGAACAAATAGTGAACAAAGAGAGGACAGAAGACTACTCAACCTCTTCTACACTGTCAAAGCCACCTAGTACACAAGCACCCTCGACTCTCACCACTGAAAGTGAAGAACAGTGATGTACTCACCAGGGAGACAGAAGCCATCAATCTCCCCAGATGAAACATTCTGAATACACTCTCAATCTTGACTCTGTCCATGATGCGTCCTTAATGTCATAACCCAAGCAACTTATTTGACCCACCCCTGCTGCTACTTTGATCAACCAAAAAAATCAAGAAGCCCACATCTCATTTCAAAAATAATAAGCCATGGAAGCAGATGGCATTCCTGCTGAATTCCAGAATCCCAGTTGTGAAAGCTTCAGTCACAAAACCACCATCTCGACGTCCTCAACTGGGGACTTCTGAGATGTCAAAACAATGAACGTCTGCAAGCAACGAAACAAATCTAAGTGTAGTAATTGCAGAAGGATCTCAGTGCTATCTGTAACAAGAAAATACATTGCCAGGCTCCCCCTCAACTGCCTCGTTCACATTCCCCAATCAAAATGTGGATTCCACCCATCCAGAAACATAGTGTGCATGATTGTCACTGTCTACAAGAAAAATCCAGCAAACAGCATCAGCCATGACTCACTGGGGACTTCAACTTCATCAATCAGAAGGTACTGTAGAAAACCCTCCTCAAACTCAGCTACCACAGATCTAAACTCCATCTTGTGTTTGCTCAATGACTGAATACAATCTATGATGTAACCTAACAGCTCAACAGAGCTAATCTCAGTCAAACAAGGCCCTGTCATAGCCACAACACTTTTCCCAATCTTTCTTGCCATACTATTGCATCTCATTTCCAACTAACTTCCTAGAGGAATGAAGCTAATCTTCAAAAGTCATCGGGAAATCTTCAACCTATGGTACCTGCACTCCAGAACTACAGTACCCAAAGCACACTGGATTACCTCATATTTGGTGGAAAATTATCTTTGATCCTTTTGGACATAATGCTCACAACTGCCCAATACAATTTTCACTGTAAATGAATAAACACCTGCCACCTGTAAAATATTTACCACTACTACTACAGGCAAATTGGGGCCTTACTCCTGTTATTGACTTAAATCGAACATTAGAAATAATGGGAGAATGTTGGCAGCTCATTTGTACCCCACTTACGGGAGCTTTAATGATAATCCTGGTGTTGTTTACCAAATAATACTGCAAGGAGGAGTGAACTGCTGTCTATCAACTTGAGTATCTTTTCTCCACTTCCTCTCAGCGTAGGGCCATCCCAGCTCCATGATCCAATCAAATATGTTTGTTAGGTTCCACGGCAGCATAGCGGTTAGCACGATTCTATTACAGCTCAGAGCGCTCACAAGTTTGGAGTTCAATTATGTCACCATTTGCAAGGAGTTCAAATGTTCTCCCTAGAAACTACGCGTGTTTCGCCCAGGTGTTCTGGTTTCCTCCCACAGTCTAAAGACATGCTTGTAAATAGGTTAATTGGTCATTGTAAATTGTCCTGTGATTGGGCTAGGATTAAATAGGTGGGTTGCTAGACGGTGCGGCTTATTCCACCGAAGTAGCCTGTTGTGCACTGTGTCTCTAACTAAATAAGTGAGTAAACAAACAAACACACAAACATGAACCTTTCAGGACTTTCAGAAGTCAATCCTATGCTCAGACAACAGCATTTCTCTTATAGCAATTTAATTAGACACAAACCCAATAATGGCTATGGCCTCCTAGCTCTGGGTAGGTCAAGGGCTTGTTTACTCAGCGTGCAACCTGACATTCCAACCTGTTCATCTTTTGTTCCATAGCTCATCATTACAAAGGCTGACTGTGCATTTTCATTTGCAATGCTCCTGTTTTGCATGCGTCGCCACACTTTGCAAGTGTGGAATACGTGGTACCGTGAATAGAACTATTGGAAAGAATGCTAACATCACAAAACAGACTGAGACTGCTTTTCAGTATTGAGGCTGAAGGTAGTTAAGAAGCTTCTGACATGGAGGTGAGCCCAGACCAAAATTCCAATCACTGCCAAAAGCCCCAAAGGAAATAATAAACCCAACAAGTTTAGTGAAGGGCTTCCAGTATTGCTGCAGATGTAGAGCTGACTTTACCCCATCCATAAGAAAGCCCAATCTTCCTGCTGAGAGAATGTGCAGCTGTAAATCTCCCAACCTCTGCACAGTAAGTGAAGGAGAAATACAAAGATACAGAAGAAAGAAAGTGAAAAAAGAGTGACTAGCAAAAGAAAATTAAAAATGACAGATATGTACTGAATTTACAATCATTCTCTGAGCCCCATCTGACAGGTGTAGCCTGACGAATTTAACTACAATTATATTCTTGTCATGAGTCAATGTATCAGCCACAGAGATCTAGATTGATAATCCCTGACTCAGATTTGTCTAATGCTGACAGTTTGGATTCTATAAAGGTAGATGGAAAGCTGGACAGGGTGTCTGTATGAGAGGAGAGACTTTTATGCCATCAATTTGGACAGGAGGTAAAAGGGCAGTTTGTCAGTTCACTGTACCAATTCCAGCATTCACATCTGTATGGAGATAAAGGAGATCGAAGCAGTAACTAAGTGACAGTTACCAAAGGTATACACATAATCCTGCAATCATCAGTGCAGGGAAGTAAAACTCGAGATGTGCGTTCTGCTTTGAAGAATTAAATGAGGTGATGGAGTTATACATATAACATGAGCCTGGAGCAGTGCTCACACTAAGGGATGGGCCGGTAGATGAACAGTGAGCTACAAGTAACAGGGTGTAATGTGCTCTATCAACACACTTCTATAACCAGAGACTAAAAAGAAATGGCAGAATGAAGTGACAAATTCCTGAAGGCTTCAGCAGTTCTTTTTACAGCCACCATGGCCAAAGATCATACAAAAATAGAAACAACCCCCTCTGGCTTTCTTATCAAAGGACATCGATGATGGCATTGTTGATGCCTTTTTGAGAAAGTACAAAAAGAGGGAGGCATGACCTTAAGAGTAAAACAGAGTTGGTCAAAGATGGTGTCATAAAATAATTCTTCACAGAGAAGGTGATATGAAGATGAGACAACCTCCCTCAACGACATGCAAGGGTAAACTGACATTTACTGTTGTGCAAGGTCAACAAAGACTATTGAATTAAAATGTATACATACATTTATATGTGTACATTCATACATATATAAATGAATGTCAGAACAGACTCAAGAATTTGAAGGGCCTACTCCTGCTGCTAATGCAGGAAGACATTTTCACTTTGGGCAGTATGGTAACACAGTGATTAGCACAGCACTTTCCAGTACAGGTAACCCAGGTTCAATTCCCGTCGCCTCCTATGTTTGTATGTTCTCCCCCTGTCCATGTGGGTTTCCTCCCACAGTCCAAAGACATACTAGTTGGTAGGTTAATTGGTCATTATAAATAGGCCTGTGATTAGGCTAGGGTTAAATTGCTTGGTGGCGTGGCTCAAAGGGCCGGCAGGACCTGTTTCACAATATATCTTTAAATTCAAAAAAGCAAATAAAATTTGACTAATTGCTCTGGTGGTATCACATATGAACTAAATAAAATGTACTTTGCTTTTTCTTTAGTATCAGTATAGACAATATTTTTGAAAATTTACATACACTTACTATAAGTATCCATTTCTTTAATAAACACAGATAATCCCTTTGGCCCTTTGGTTTATAAAATCCATTCTCTCGAATAAAGCCTTGCCCCTTTTTTCTCTTAAACTCTTATAACTTTCACTGTGCCTGCCTTTCTCTTTTCTTCTCTCTTATACCACTCTTTTTGAAAGACACTTCGTAACTCCCTACTCCTAGAAATCCTTCCTTCTCCCTACGTTTGAGACCTATCAGCTGAATTCCTCATGAACAAGGTAAAACAATAAGGTAGAGATTTTTATCTTTGAAAAAAATTCTAAGTGTATTTTTATAATTTCCAACTTCAAACTGAAGTGTGGGGGTCTTTATTCATGTTCATGTGTTTTTCCAGACATTCCATTTTAAATTCATAGTTCCCATGTTCATTAATAGAAGCCCTGATTGAAGAAAAACTGCATGTTACATTCACTGTATGTTGGCATTTAAAAATGTTTTCAATCCTTACTGAAGTGTAGATAATGTTACAGCCATGTCTGTGGTAGGCAACGAGACAATAGTTATGACAAGGCCATTATCTGTGGTAGGTAAAGGAACGACCGTTTAGGGTTCATGGCACCAGTCAATGAATGAAACAGCTAGATTGCCAAAAGAGTGGCATTTTACAAATTTCAGACAAATAAAATTTGCATTATGAAGATTAAAGATAATATTATTTACAGCAGTTTCTACTATCCAGAGACAGTTACAGCAAGCCAAAAGACAAAAGTATGCCTAAGGAGAAAGGTCAATATTTTCTCAAGCAACGTTTTGACATAAAAACTGTCCTTAAAAAAATACTAATAGCTAATTTACTGGTTCCCACAGCAATCACTTTTTTTGCATTTGGTGCAGGAATGAAACATGGACTGAGAATCTGGCTGAAGACTGTACAGTAAAAGGAATTGTCATGTCTTCCATATTCCCATTGCCTTCAATTTTGCTGTGCCCTAACCTATCTAAATTTCCTTACTGGGACTGGGTTGATTTTAATACTTTCACCTTTGCTTTCAATTCTTTATTGCTGTAGGACTAATCTTCTGCAGTCTTACAATCATTTAAGCTCTCTATCTTCCTTCAGTTTTGATCTCTTCATATTCCAGTTTCTTTGTTCCACCATCAACCTTCTCAACCTTAACACTCTTTGGAATGTTATGCTTAAATGTATTCACCTCTAAGAATATAAGAATATTGGACAAAGTATCAGGGGTAAACCACTCTTAAGCCTGGGATGTTATGTTGAAGTTGTGTAAGATATTGGTGAAGCCTAATTTTGAGTATTGTGTGCATCTTTCTTACCTACAGGAAAGATGTAAATAAGGTTGAAAGAGAACAGAGAAACTTTACAAGAATGTTGCCAGGAATGGAGGACCTGAGTTATAAGGAAATATTGAATAGTTTAAGACTTTATTCCTTGGAACATAGAAGATTGAGGGGAGATTTGATGTATGTATACAAAATTATGAGGGGTATAGATAGGGTAAATGCAAGCAGGCTTTTTCCACTGTGATTGGATGGAACTACAACTAGAGATTATGTGTCAAAGGTAATAGGTGAAAAGTTTAAGGGGAACATGAAGAAAAACTTGTTCACTCAGAGGGTCGTGAGAGTGTGGAATGTGCTGTCAGGGCAAGAGGTGGATGTGAGCTTGATTTCAACATTTAAGAGAATTTGGATAGGTACATGGATGGGACGGACATGGAAGGCTATGGTGCCAGGGCAGGTCAACAGGAATAGGCAGTTTGAATGTTTTGGTATGGACTAGATGAGTCGAGTGGCCTGTTTCTGTGCTGTACTCTTCTATGACACCATGACTCTAACAAGCACCGCACAGCAAAGGCCATTAGACCATAAGACAAATGAGAGAATTAGGCCATTCGGCCTATCAAGTTTGCTCTGCAAATCAATCATGGCTGATTTATTCACCCACCACACCACATTTTCCTGCTTTCTCCCGGTAACCTTTGCTGCCCTTACAACTCAAAAACCTATCAGCCAGCCTCCTCTTTAGATATATCCAGTGACTTGGCCTCCACAGCCATCTGTGGCAATGAATTCCACAAATTCACCAGTCCGGCTAAAGAAATTTCTCCTCATCTCTGGTCTAAAGGGACATCTTTCTATACTGAGGCTGTGGCCTTTTTTCCTAGACATTTGCAGTGAAAGAATTCTTTCTGAAACCCTGTTCTTTGTTTCTATAATAAGATATGTCTGTTAACTGGAATAATCCTTTATCATTCACTGGCCCATGTAAACTAAATGATACAACACTCTCAGTTCATTAGAAAACATTACATCCTCCATCTCACACTCATCCCGTGCCTAACCCTGCATTTATTTAAGCTTCTTTCCGGTCCCAGCCAAAGACGAGCATCCTGAATTCAGAATACAACTGCCCATGTTAATCAATTCTCAGTTCAACACTCAGTCAGCTTCCTGCCCTCTCTGACCTGAGCTGTCATCCTGCTACCTGACCCAACCCATTTTATACCAGCCAGGTCCCAATACGATACCTCTAATCTGCCCCAAATTCAACCCTAGCCTTCATAAAATCAGCTTCCTCCATGGCCTGCTGCACTTTGCCACACAGGACACTGCGTGATTATTCCATGTGGTAAAGAGGTGGGTCTGGCATGGCAACTTCATTGGAAGAAAATGTTTCCATTGCCTGAGGCAGCTAGACCGCTGCTTCCTAACAAGTCATTCCAGGGGTCAGAGAGAACATAGTGCAAATATTTAGTAAGGAAGTTGTAAAAACACTCGTGGCAATTCACAAAGTACAATCAACAAACCAAATCACTTTGCCTTCCAAAAGGCAGATTCAGCTGGATAAACAATACAGCTGTCGTGAGATGGGAGGGTCATATATGGAACAATCTTCTTCATGAAGGCAAGCGTTTGCACATCATTGAAGTTCAAGTGGGATGAGATTACCTGGAAGAAGCACAGAAAGTAGCAAAGGCACAGACTATACTCTGAACAGGAGACTTCAATGCCTGTGACCAACAGTGACTAAACTGGAGTACTCAGCTGGCAGATGAGATATGCGGTAGAGAGCAAGTAAACTAACATCACCATAAAACTTTAAGACCATGAGTAAAATTAGGCTATCTAGCCCTTCGAGTCTGCTCCACTATTCAATCATGGCTGATTTTCTTTTTCAGCCCTATTCTCCAACAACCTTTTAACCCCTTACCATTAATGAACCTGTCAACTTCTGCCTTAAATACACCCAGCGGCTTAGCTGAATGAGGGATAAACCTATCAGACCTCGTCCTCTATAATCTACCTGTAGAAGATGCACCGCCTGGAGTGACCACTATACAGTCTCCGTGGGAAGGAAGTCCCATCTTCATATCAAGGATTCATCCCACTATTTGTGTGGCAATAGATGGAACAGGTTCAGAATAGGTTTGGCTCGTTAAAACTGGCCATTCGCAAAGCACAGTGGATAATTAGTAGCTGCACCAATACTCATGGTCGGGCATCTCTCTCACTGAATTATTCAATTCATGCCAGTATATCAACCCTGGTTCAATAAGGTGTGTAGGACTATACTCCAGGAGCAACACCAGACAGAAGAAAAAAAAATCAGGGGCAACCTGATAAACTGCAGTGCAAGACCACGTGTGTACTAAATACCAAAAACATGCCAAAGACAGAGCTAAGTGATCCCACACAAATGGATCAGGTCAAAGCCATGAATTCTGGAGAAAAAAAAATTACTCATCAAATGAGAAAAGGACAATCATAAAATATAATCAGCCTCCTGCTTTTGAAAAGCAGAGACATAGCTGAAACCTTCACAAATACATTCAATCAGACACAGTGTGGACAATCCATCTCAGTTTCCTCCCAAGGAATCCACCATTACACAAGCCAACCTTCAGCCAATTCGGTTCACTCCATGTGATGTCATGAAATGGCAGAAAGCACCTGAAACAGCAAGAATTGTGAAACGAGATAACATCCTGCCTGTGAAATAGCCTGTAGAACTGAAGAAATAGTCGTGTCTCTCACCAAGGTGTTATAATGCTGGCATCCGGCCAAAAATACTGAAAAAGATGACTTGTCCATATAAATCAGGCTAGATCCTATCCAGCCAATTACAGACAACTAATCTACTCTCAATCATCAGCAAAGTAACAGCAATTGTCATCAGCAGTAACAGCTAGCGGTACTTACTCAAAAATAATCTGCTTACCAATGACAGTATGGATTTTGCCAAGACCATTCAGCTCTAGCCTCACTCAAATATGAACCGCAAAACTGAATTCCAGGGGTTAGGTGAGTATTATGGTCATTCTTTTTGGCATTTGACTGAGCCTGGTATCAAGACTGAAATTACTGACATCAAGAAGGAACACCCTGAAAGACATACATTGCACAAAGGAGAATGGCTGTGGGTTTCAAAAGGTCAATTACCTGAAACCCAGGACAGCAGTTCCTGGGCCTAACTATCTTCATATATGACCTTTTTGCATCATAAGTTCAAAGCAGCAATGTTAACTGATGATTTCCTAATGTTCAGTCCCATTTGCAACTCCACAGTAAATGAAATTGTTTTTGCTACATGTAACAAGACCTCCACAAGCTTCAGATACGGGGTTATAAATGGTAAAAAAACATTTACTGCACAAAGATGTCAATGACCGTCTTCAACAAGAGGGAGTGACACAGAAGTCCTCCATCATCAGCATCCTTACCAATGACCAGAAACTCAATGGGACAGCCACATAATGCCTGAGGCTTCAAACCAGACTCATTAATAACCTGCTCACAGATACCCATCTTGGGTCTCTAGTTGGCTCCAGACCTTGTTGCAGCTTCAGTTAAAACATGGATCAGAGGATGGTATTCCAGGGGTAAGGTGAGAATGGGCT
This sequence comes from Mobula birostris, assembly GCF_030028105.1. Classification (NCBI taxonomy): domain Eukaryota; kingdom Metazoa; phylum Chordata; class Chondrichthyes; order Myliobatiformes; family Myliobatidae; genus Mobula; species Mobula birostris. Next base: position 42,265,943 of record NC_092390.1, read on the forward strand.
GAGTATCCTGGCCTGTTCACTACCAGATATCTCAATGTGTTTCTCCCATCTACAAAGCACAAGGCCAAATTTCATTTCTGTTCAAAAGCAATGAAACAGGATCTGACATCTTCTTTGTGTCTGAATGAATAAATTCTTCCTTGCCTGTTTAAAACTTCATCATAGGCTCATGATTATTTGTCACATGCCTAGCAGGAAATAATCAGAACTTGGAACTTATTGAAAACATCAATATTCGTGAACATTCCCAAGCATGTGTAAAAAATTGAAAGGTGTAGATAGGATAAAAACTGTAAAAGATGTTTTTAATAATCTCTCTCCCCTTATGAAGGCTTTATTGCATGATCTTCAAGTCCACAGGATTGCAAAATTCACTATTGTCTCTACTTAAGGATCAACACAGGCAACACATGGCAAGAACAGATATTGTAAAGTACAACATATTCTTAAAGAATGAGTATCAGAAACAAACAGGATTGAACATGCTTGGCATTTCTGAACAGATGTACTTTAGGTTGCATGATAAAAACTTGCAACATCATCAGTGAAATAGGAAATAATTACTACACCAAGAGTAACGTACTTGCATTGACAGCATTATTACTGTTCATCATGAGGAAAGCACTGATGCAAAGGCTGAATATTTGCAGAATCTACAGCTCAAGGAAAACGCTGCACGTCACTCAGAAGGACAACACTCAGAATGAATCCCAGCAATAGAAACGTTGTGTGGAAGGTCAAACATGAAATTGCAGCACTTCGTAAAGATTAGGCTGAATGCAAAATGGATCAGGCAGCTAATTTGATAATTACATTCTGGCACAGTTCAGCTGAGGTCTTGATATCATGGCATCTTACATGACTCTTAACTCCAACACAAAAACAAATTTGATGGACTTTTCAAGTTACTAGGTCATTAGCATTTACAGTTCAAATCAAAATACCCACCGAAAAAATGCACAGAAAGAGAAATCTAAAGATGATGGAACTGCAGATACATTTATTTGTGTGTATTTTGCAAAGGGGTAATGTAATCATGTGAGAGCCTTTTGTTAATGATTAAAACCAATTAAGAAATAACTGTTGTAAATAATTCAGAGAGGAGAAGTCAGAGCTGGGGCAGAGGAATTCCGATGTCTGTACAACTGGCTCAGGTGTGAAGTTGAATCGCTCTGGGCACCAAGCTGATTTGAAGAGCTTGAGATCGGCTTCGAGCTGGGCAACAAAATCTTGGCCTGGAGTGAGCTGCTGGATGGCGTGGTCTAGGCCCTGAGCCTTTTGCAGTAGCCGGGTCCTAGTGCAAGGTACGATATGCTGTTTAGGCAATTTAAACACAGGCCCGGATCAGAGGCAAGAACCTATTTTGCTTGCTCTCTGCAATGCTCACTCCTCTCTCCAGGGCATCAGAGCCTTTCGCTGTTTTGTTGTTAGGTCAATTTAAACATCAGCCCAGATGGACTGAAAAGAGAGGGTCTAGGGATCCGAGGCGAGAGCTGATTTTGCTCACTCTCCATAATGGTCACTCCTCTCTCCATGGCACTAAGATTATTAAAACTGCCTTGGCTGCTGTGCTCCAAGCCCATTGCCCACCTTATGATGAACTGATAAGCGAGGCTTGGGGCCTACTCCGGGGTTCCGACCTAAGGGCTCAATTTGGTTTGGAATGTTGTTGTTTGCTTCAATTGTTTGCATGATTTGTGGGTTTTTTTCCTCCTTTCTGTTGCTGTGTTGGTCTTTTATTTTAATATTTTTACTTAATTGAGTTCTTTTAGGTTTCTTGCTTTGTAGCTACCTGTAAAGAAACAAATCTTAAGGTTGTATAATTTATACATTCTTTGATAATATACGTACAGTATGTTGAATATTTGACAAAAGTCAGATAGGATTAGATTAGTTTATGAATTATTGAATTGTTTCATCCAAGTGTGAACAAAGATTAAAAAGATGCAAGGAGAATATCAAATCCTCCTTTAATACCTGTAATATCTCCACCAATTCCTCAGAATTCCAGCCTCATGACTGCTCAATATGGAGAAGAAACATTCAACATGTTATGGAAGATCACAAGTCCATGCACTGATCCCACAGAAAGAAACCTGATCCCACAGAAAGAAACCCATTTTATTTACAATATTCCCCCTATTTTTGTTAACAACTGCACATACCAGCCTTTGCTCTGAGCAGGAAATTTTTATATGGCCTGAAAACTTCATGGCACTTTAGAAGGTTTTTTGTAATACGCATACTTATGAATATGAATAATTAGAATGAAATTTGAAAATTCACAAACTTTTGATTATATTTTTTAATTGAAGGGTATAATGAAATACAGTCCAACAAAGAAAAACTTTCACATTTCATAAACTTATTTTAACTGCGTGGCAACAAAGGCTATGTGCATGGGAGCATTTTAGCTACTGTGCAGTCACACACCCCTGCAGCTCAGAGGGGCAGTGATTGCAGACAGCAGAAGGGAATGTACCAACTCACGAACTACCCATCAACCTATTCTAAAAGACACCTCTTGGCCTCTTTAGTCACCTCAGAACCCAAAGGAAGTAGCCACCTTTAATTTCAAGGAACTACCTCAGCAGAAGAAAGAACACTGACACTAATCTCCAAATTTTAATTGCCAAGATGTCCTCTTAAGACCACTACTCAAGCACCCTAAGAAAGCAATTGGTATAAAGAGGAAACTTAATTATGCTTAGATGCTTGTAATCTTATGATATGTCCTAAAGCATCTATAGCTGTTTGTCAACATCTAGCTCAATGTCACAATAATCTATGACAAATAATCTAATAACTTTCTTTTTACATAATGTCGCACCTAAAAGGTAGAGAATATAGGAAAAAAATTCTCATTTTCTATCCTTCTGTTGAATACCACTTCTAGTTAAACACCACTACTGGTGAGAGTCAAAATGTTTCATGAGCCTTGACTCAGCCCACTATTCTCCTCCACAGTAATATCATCACCTATGGGGGACTGAAGGATACCTGGAAGAAATCAGACAAGGCAAGAAAAGACACACCAACTGGGATTGTTCCTCTTTGGCTCACTTTGACAATCAAAAGCAACAGAAAGAACCATTGGGCACACATGGCAACTGATAAATTAACAAGAATTAATGTGGCAGGTTGCTGGATAAAATATGCGATGGAGTTAACAATTTTATATCTTGGCCCAATGTCAAAATAAATCACATTTCTGATATGAATATCCAACTACTCAAAATATACTTTAATAAATTTACTTTTTACAGATTAATGAATGATTTTAACATTTATCAGATTAACTACTGTAAATTCCATAAACTATTTGAAACAACTTAACAAGTATTCCACAAGCAATGGTGCGGCAGGGTAGCGCAGTGCCTAGCACAACACTTTACAATACAGGTGATGCCTGTAAGGAGTTTGTACATTTTCCCTGTGACCACGTGGGTTCCCTCCCACCGTACAAAGACATACCAGTTGTTAGATCAATTGGTCATTGTAAACTGTCCCGTGACTGGGTACGATTAAATCAAGGTTTGCCGGACAGTGTAGCTTGAAGGACTGCAAAGGCCTATTCCGAGCAGAATCTCAATAAGTAAATTAACAATAAATAAATATGCCAGGTAACTTGCAGATAACAGCAACGTCCTGGGTGGACGTTGAACCCTTGAACACTACCTCACTTTTATAATATATATTATTTCTGTTTTTTTGCAAGATTTTTGATCTGTTTGGTAGAGGTATACTATAATTGATTTATTTATTGATTGATTGATTGATTTCTTCTATATTATGTATTGCATTGAACTGCTGCTGCTAATTTAACAAATTTCCCGACATATGCCTGTGATAATAAACCCAATTCCGATTCTGATTCTGATTCTGAATTGTTGAGCATTTCTTCAAATTTCACAAATGCTGATCACTGAAGGGCACTGAAAGTCTATTTGAATGTTGTCCATATATCTTCAAAGCATTTTGACAAGAAAGGACTAGCGTCCCAAAGATTTCAAAGACTTGGACACAGTGGTACTTAGAAACTAAAATAGACTTCAATTGTGGAGTTCTATACCAATACTAGAATTGACTACTCTCCAAACTTCCTTTGTTCTGATATGTGCCTCATGTCTGTCCCTGTTCCTGAACAGAATTTAATCCCACGGCTCTCCAAATCCATCTCAGCACTTCCAACCTAATAACGAGAAGCAAACCAAAGACGACTTATAGAAATTGAAGTTGAGCCCTTTACTTCAAAGGGGTTTCGACTAAACAGTTTAGCTTTCCTTCAACTAATGGAAGGGAGTTGTAAGTTACAAGAGAAACTTCATATTGTGGAATACGACAGATGATTCATAAATATTTTTAAAAACTAGTGTTTAGTCACCACTTCCAAGACATCATCCTTCTAAACCTGAATAAATATATTATGTATTGTGGAATTATGTCCTAGGGATTAACAATTTCTGTGTTAGTTTGTTGGAATCTGTTCAGTTTGGCACTGATAATTGCGGAGGCAACAGCTGGCCTCAGCATTTAGGATAAAAGAGAAATGAAATTCAGATAAGGTTCAGAGTCTTTGACATAATCCATCAATTCTGTACTTCTTGCTCGTGTGTGACCAGAACGGGGCATCATTAAGCATTGATGAAAACACTGAGTTGGGATGAGATATATGAAGAACACTCCTAACTGTCATCAGTTCTTACCTGCTGCAATGTGAGGTAGATGACATGAATGAGTGTAAATGGTAGCTCAAAGATTCAGCCAACAAATATTTAACAAACATTTCAGAATCAGAAACAGGTTTAATATCACCAGCATATGTCATGAAATTTGTTAACTTAGCAGCAACAATGAAATACATGATTAATATAGAAAAAAAAAACTGTGAATTGCAGTAAGTATAAATGTATATTCAATAGTTAAATTAAATAAGTAGTGCAAAAACAGAAATTTAAAGAAAGTAGTGAGGTAGTATTCATGGTCCAGTGTCCATTTAGGAACTGGATGCCAGAGGGGAAGAAGCTATTCCTGAATCGCTAAGTCTGTACCTTCAGACTTCTCTACCCCCTTCCTGATGGTAACAATGAGAAGAGGACATGTCCTGGGTGATGGGGGTCCTTAATGAAGGTCACCGCTTTTTTGAGGCACCACTCCTTGAAGATGTCTTGGATAATATGGAGGCTAGTACCCATGAGCAGATTATTTTTACAACTCTCTGCAGCTTACTTCAATCCTTAACTATCTAGTTACTTACCTAACTATCTGCATGTGCACGTGTTGAATAAAGAAAAAGGATGCAAATAAATGTCAGATATGATGCATTAAATTGCTGAGAGATTTACTTAATTATCTGCATATACACAGGTTGAATAAAACAAAAAGATGCAAATGAAGTCAGATAGTGATCGATTACTTGGTGAGAAATTCATCTGTGGTCTGCAATGTTCATTAGATCAGCACATTTTCAAGCTGCCTCAAAATCCACTGACATCTGATCTAGGGATGAATTTCTTAGCAAACAGGGTTTATTTTTTTCTTTATGGAAGACCTGGTAGCTAGAAAATGTCTGTTATTGCAGGTTTTTTTTCATCTTAAGCCATTTCTGTTCCACAGCCTCTGATTCCTACAGCTGTAGAACTCATGGCGTGTGCCCTTCTGGATTGACAGTAAAATTGGGTTCCAGTCAAGCACAAAGTAGGCCCATGAAAATAGGAAGAAAATGGGACAATGACTTGATAAATGGGTTAAGTTTGTTTCACTGCAGCTGGTCAATAGCTCCCCAAAATAGCAGAGAACAAAGTCCATCCTCACCCTGTTTGCCACATGGAATACAGACATGGAACTGAAAATTTTGAACAAGTTGTATTTGGTAATACCATGTTTCATCAGAAAAGAATTTGACCATGTGGCACTTTATCGCGTAATACATAGGATGTTTAGAAAGGGGCATGAGAGGTCTTTTTTTTATAATCCAAAGTTTAGGAGAAAAATAACAGCAATTGCTTCAGTAACAAGAGCTTTGAAATTTCTGGCATTGTAAAAGGGGTCAAGAACAAAAGTGCTCTTCATGTTCCAATAACAAATTCAGAAGCTTGTTAGATCAAATCACCAAACTGAGTCTGAGTCAGAAGGCCCAATGATATGTGATGATTCTGATTCACAATATTCTGCTTTGATCCCAATGAATAGGCTAGCTTCAGAACTATTACACACACCTCCACCCTCCCAACATAAATGCACAACAATATTTTTTTTAAATGGCATGTCCAAACAAAAGCTATATGGGTGTATTTTAACAGGCTATTTGGAAATATAGTCAAATAAACATTCAATAAACTTAAAATGCTTTGGACAAAACCCTTCCTCCTTCTGTAGTTCCTGCTCTTCACTGGACAGTAGAAACTGATGGCTATTTAGAGCACAGTTTCTATAGCATCACATTTGGGCAATATTTTATTGTTTGTCCTTCCACCAGATAGGAGAAATCTCACCAGGAGACATGTTTGGCACACAGTGGCTTTACAGTAATCAGACCATTCATCAACATTTAGCATGATGGCTCATGCGATCATTAGGAAACATTGACAAAGCCTTAAAAAAAGCTTTTATGGAATATCTATGAGATAATTATCTTATCATTGTTGAATTGTTTCCATGTGCTCTCATGCAGTTGTTCGGGCGTATTCTGAAGTTATGGAATATAGAAACTATTAAATTTCAACAGTAACCAGTTTTCAGACCTGAATGTTGATTGTAGATTGAATTTAAAATGCAGCTCAGAACAATGGAGCTGCAGGCTGGGGTTGACTGCGAAACAGGAAACACCCCACTGACCAATAACACCCAAATGACCTGAAATGTCTGCATATGCATGAATGCAGCTCAGACAGTGATCATTAGCATTCAATTTAAGGTGTCTGGAATGTTGAAGTGAAGATCTACATGTTTGTAAGTTATATGCAACTCAAAGGAAGCATTAAGAATGCATTGTAACTATAAAAATCGTCCTGTTACCTTGGATCCTTAGCATATAAAAATGTGATGTAATGTTGTGTCAGGGAGCCTCTCTCCAGAGTGACTTAAAATGCTGTCAGGTTCTGTGTGCCAAATAAAGAGCTTCATACCACCCATAGCAAAAACTCTGTGTCCACATGCAATTGCTCTGATTAGATTACCCCAGGACAAGAATCAGTTCATTTTTTTTTCAATCTTTAAGATAATGTCTTTTTTGAGACATTGTAAGTGTTGTTACTTCAATGTACTCATGTTATTTTTCCTGTATAATATATCAATAAAAAGATTTGAAAAGAAAGAAAGAATCAGTTCATCAAACAGTTCACAAGATGGAGGTCGCACAGCAGCTTCACAAAATGGCAGCCTCTATCGCCATTATGCACATGGTAAGAACAAAGGTGATTGGTGTATCTGATTCCATTGATCTTCAACCATTTGAATTTGATGTTTCCTTCCATATTTTAATTCCTCCATGGCCAACTATGTCTCTCTCTGTTGGCTTTCATTTACAGACACCCTCAACAGTCACCAGGTGAGACTGACAGCTTGTATTGTGTATAGGTCGAATGACCAAAATAGGAGTGCTTTCCAGCAGCAAACAATAAAGCATGTACCAGTTTCAGGAGGGAAGTACAAATATTACCGATCCTACAGAGTACAAAGAAGGCAAAGTTGATACACAGCAGAAATGTATTCTTTTCCTGTTCCAAACTATGTGATATACTTCAATCACATCTGCACCAAGGAGTGGAAGGTTCTAGGTAAGTCTATTGGGCCAAAATATCTCCCTAATGACCGAAATGAGGAATGCCTTTTCACATTATATAACAGTGCCATGTGCAATCTACATAAATGTTTATTAAGCCAGCCCGTGGCTGATCTGGCAGCATGTGAGATGGTCTCATGCCAAATGACAACATTCCGTTTGGTGATGTTATTCCTGGCATACTTACAGTACAGATTGGAACATTAAAACATTTCTTCCTCAGTTGCTTCATGCAAATTGCCTCCTTAATTTCCATTTGTTCCCATCTTAGAAAAATGCAAAAACAAACCTCATTCAGCCCATCTGTTCCATGCCAGCTCCTGTGCAGCAACCTCAATCTCTTGCCTCGTTCCTGTATCTTACTGTGTTTCTGATACTATCAACATCAACTCTGATTCTTCTGGGAATTAACACGTTAAGAGTTAATTTATAGTAGTCAATGATTATACCAACATAACTGGATGCTGGAGAAAACAAAAGCACCTAAACGAAGCCGATGTTGGTACATGCCAAGTTTATACAGGCGGTGGTGGAGGCAGAGTTAAACCCATGCCCAAGCAGCTGGGAGGCAGCTTCTCAACTTGCTACTCCACGATGTGTGTGCAGAGCCCAAAAGCTGATAACAAGATTTTGACTGACCCATAAAAACTGGGTGCAGAATGAAGCCAAAAGCAATTGTTATAACATTTTTCCTCCAGTTAAAGATAGGCTGTATTGTTTAGAACTAAACAATCTGGAGGAAAACACACAGAGGATGCAGAGGGGCATCACAAAGGTGAGGAAAGAGGACCAGGTTGAGACAACAGAGACCTATGGATAAGAGGAGTTCGGTGGGTAATAAAATTGGCGAGTTCACGGCGCTAGCCAGGCATCAGAGAACATTTCCGGAGTGTAGTGTTATGTGTTTTACTGGAACGGGGCTGCACGAGAACATACCCGATCAAATATTTTCCATGGACGGCTTCCAGACCGTTCGGGCTGACCTGAAGTGCACTGAGAGCGGTAAGCGTAAAGGAGCTGGGAGCTTACTGCTCTGGTTAACAACGGATGGTGCAATCCGGGTCATATTATGATGGACGAACGTGTTTGTAGTCCGGATATTGAACTTTTTGCTGTTGGACCTCAGCCATATTCCACCGAGATACAACACTGGGCTTCACGGGAGGTTGTTCCTGCCTGTGGCCATCGAACTTTGCAGCTCCTCCCGTGGAGGGTCAGACACCCTGAGCCAATAGGCTGGTCCTGGACTTATTTCCAACTGGCATAGTTTGCATTTTGTTGCTTGATTGTTTGTGGATTTTGTATTGCTATATTTATGCTCTATTCTTGGTTGGTGCGGCTGTAACGAAACCCAATTTCCCTCAGGATCAATAAAGTATATCTATCTATCTATCAAGCCTGCATCTCTTGAAAGGAAGGTTCATTGTAACTGGAGACAGATGCTGGCAGATATTCTGAAATTGACCCTAGACCTGAGGTACTTTGAGGAGTAGATAGCTCCACGTGAAAGAAAGAGCAACTCCAAAGATTTCACTCACTGAAGCTGGGGGGGGGGGGTGCTTATGAAAAGAAGTAGAAAGAAAAAGAAACTGGCCTGTATTTATGGGGAATTAGGGCATGCTTAGACACAGAACTGATAGGAGTAAATAGTAAAGGAGCAGAAGTGCAAGACACTGAGAAGTGTGCTTACTGGTATTGGCATCTTCATAGGCAATTGATGTGGTTTGGTCTGAAATAATCACCAGCAGCAAGTTAAAAAGTAAGGCCACTGCACTCAAATACACTGCATGATGTTTATTGCTATACTGCCTTCTTTCCCGCAAGAAAAATGACATATAATTGGAAGAAAATGACCCATGGAGGAGATGGTGCTGAATTCATTGGCTACACCTATATTGAACTTTCAGATATAAACTAATTTAATAGGTGTTATTAGATGTAATCATATTCTCACATCCTACTTCCTTCTCATCCCACTTCCTTCTCATCCCACAATCGTGGCTGATTCATAGGCACTTGGTGGCAGAAGCATCTTTTCAGCACTCCTCCCACCACCATCTAATCTGTTTAATTTTGTTTTCATCTCAGTTGGAAGTCCAGTCTGGCTGGGAAGTGGGAGATGTGCATGGAGAACTAATCTGAACACGCTGCCATTTACTGCAGCCTCAGTTTCACCTGTGATTTCCTTGACCCGGGTACTGCACCTGAGTTCACCCTTTTGCAGTCCCCAACTCACACACTGGCACTGTGTGTGCTTCAGGGGAACACAGAGAAACGGAACCACTGGTGGCAAATCACCAGGCATGAGTAGTCTGAAACCAGGGCTGAGGAAATCACAGGTGAAACTGAGGCTGCAGTTAAAGGGCCAAAACCCTTCAGCAGGAGGAGAGAAAGCTGAGGAGTAGATTTGAAAGGTGGGGCAAGGATTCTAGGAAGGATGGAATTAGAAATGTTACTTTCACAGGTGTATGCGTTGTTCTAAAAATAACTATCTTGAGTAAGGAGGACAGAAAATAAGCCTAATTTAAATATTACCAAGTAAATAGGACAAAAATTTCAGAAGAGATGAGCAAACTGACTAGAATTTTAAGCATGCCTTGTAAGCCAGCAGATAAACAGCATCACTAGCATCTGAAAATTTCTATAGTACTCCCCCTCTCCATAGATGTTGCCTGACCTGTTGAGTTCATCCAGCATTTTATACGTGTTAGTCTGGACTTCCAGCATCTGCAGAACCTTATGTGTTTACCAAGTGCCTCCTCAGTTTTGAGGGCAAGGGAACAATCTGTACTCATGAAACAATTGATCTCTTGTAATGACAAGCAATTCCATTGGTGAATATGTATCTCACAATATTTGCATTACAAATCAGTCTTTCTTGTCTGAATTGCTGCAAAATGCTGTTCACATTGTTGCTAATGTGCTTGAGAGCCTTAAGTTAGGGGAAGCCATCAGTATGCAGATGCCAGACCTATTTTTTCTGAAGCAGGTGAATGCAAAAGTACACATTTGCTATCTTTTGGAGGATCATGCTAAGATATCCTTAATATAATGTGGCAAACATTTGCATGCACATTCATAGACTTACATCTTTTCTGGATGGCTACTGTGGGGAATGGCAACCTTGACGTTTTGTGACCTGCCCATTTTATGCACATTTCTGTTCAAGAGCAAACCAAAAGAGAAATAAATAATGTATTCCCTTATTCAGTTTGTAAAGAAGCAATTAAATACCAGCACCATCACAGGTGAATTAGTATTAGGCAAGCTAAACTCTCTATTGCTCATAGCGATATTTTTGCAGCCTGCCCACTGAACTACGTTTATGTACTGACAATGATGGTGAGCTGATTTCATCACTTAATTTCCCAGTGCGTGGTCATGCCTCATCTGGCTTTCACATCAATAGGGAAAACTGGAATTCTCGGTAGAAAAATATCATTTCTATACAGGAAGAAGTACAAAATCCAACTGAGAAGGAAATCAGATTACATCACTGTATAAAGTCGTAAACGAAGTATTTAAAATCTACTTTTATGCCTTACTAACTGAAGAAAGTAGCAGGCACATTGAGGATATATTCATTAAATTGTTATATAAAGATGCATTCTTAGATGATGTGGTCACTGTTTGCTGAGGTGAATTAGCATCAATTGTTTCCTATTAAGTATTAAGCCTTAAACAGAAACTAAAACAAGAAGATTTTTTGCATCCAAAGTAAATGTGCATTTTTCTTAAACTTCATAAGCCCTGACTAGCAAAGCCTTTGGCCTTGCCAACACAAGTAAGCTAAATGTGAGAGAACATTTTCTTATATGAAACAGATTGCGTCCTCCTCCTGTCAAATTGTTCTGTGTTCTGTTGTGCCTTTACAAACTTATTAAGCCCATATAATCTTCAATAAAACCATATACAGGCACTCCCCAAGTTAAGTGAAGCATCTACTCCTGAGAAGTGCCCATAAACCAATTTTTCCAGATCTTAAATAAACAATTCCTCAGTAAGGAAAACACAAATAAGCACCAAAAGGAGTTCATCCATTTACAGCTGGTCTATGTAGATACGGTCAAAAAAAAACAGAGCACCAGCAAAGGCAAAACAAAGCCAAGACATCTTGTTTTAATCAAACCATGGTTTAAACACTTGGACATTTGCCCATATAGACATTTTCGACATAAATTATTCAAATTTGAAGACTACACCATGTATCCACGATCAAATACAGTTGACAGGTTTGTTTTCATGGAAACACTGTTTGTTTATATATATTCATGGGAGAATATGCAGTGAAGTATGCGCCCTGGGAGCAGATGGATAAAGTCAGATTTCTGTAAAGCATTTCTATACCCCAGGGATCCTCTAATTTTTCAATAAGTCTATACATTATTCAATAAACATTCCTCCTAGGTAGTCCCTCAAAATTAATGATGCCTTCCTTGCACTAAGGTGTTGAGGGTTCACATATGCTATTGTGAGAACCACAGATTTTTCCAAAATGGGGCAAAAGGAGGCCAATGGGACAGCTGGGGATTTTAGGAGGTGGTGTGCTCCTTCCGCTGTTTAATCAGGGTGTCCGGGTGTTCCTGGTGCATTTTCAATGTTCCTATTCCATCCTAAATCCTCAATGCTCCTATTCATCCAAAATGTTCCTATTCTGTTTTGATTGGTCATGGACCAGCAGTCTGTGGCAAATTCTGTAAAAAGGCTTTGAGCGCATCTTAGAATACTTCATGCATCTGCCTGTGAATCATTTCTCTTGACAAAGCTGAGAATATAGTATCTGTTTTGGAACATCCAAATGATGTCGTCCACTCAACTTAGCTGTCTTAATATACAGTAACTAAGTCCTCATTACTGGGTATATTGATCTTGGTTCCAGTGAATTTAGATGATTTTGTAGAGATAATATCTATGGGATGCTTCCATAAACACAAGAGATTCTGCAGATGATGGAAAACTTGAGCAAAGCCCACAAAATACTGGAAGAACTCAGTAAGATAGGCAGCATCTATAAAGGAAAATTAACAGTCGATGAATAGACCAAGACACTTCATTAGGACTGGAAAGGAATAGGGGCAGAAGCCAGAATACGACCTTGGGGAGAGGGGAAGGAGTTCAAGCTGGCACTTGCTAGGTGAGACCAGGTGAGGTGGAAAGGTGGGTGGGTGGGAGAGGGGGAATGAAGCTGGGAGGGGATAGGTGGAAGATGGGTGGGTGGTGGAATGAAGCTGGGCGGGGATAGGTGAAGAGATAAAGGGCTGAAGAGAAAGTAATCTGAAAGGACAGTACATTGGACCATGGAAGAAAGGAAAAGAGGCAGGGCAATAAAAGCAGGTGATGTGCAGGGGGAAGAAAATATGTGAGTGAATAACCAGAATGTGGAGAGAAGGCAGAAAGGGGTAGAAATGACTAGAAGTTGAAGAAATTGATGTTCATGCCATTGAGGTGGAGGCTACCTAGACAGAATATGAGGTGTTGCTCCTCCAACTTGAGTTTGGCCTCATCATAGAATTAGAGGAGGCCATAGACAAATACATCAGAATGGGATTGGGAAGTCAGGTTGAAATGGTGAAACTGAAATGGCAGAAGTTGTCGGGAGAATGATGTGCTAGATATGGAGGGCTCTTGTAGGTTGGTCAGACCTCAGAAACAAGTAGGAGAGCCCAGATCATTTGTGCCCATGAGACACACAAGGATTGTTCTTCCAATCTGATTTTCCCACTGAACCACAACTTGTGCTTGTCTCCATCTGGCAGTAACACAATTGGGCCAATCTTGTGCCACCCCTGACTAACAAGATACTGACAAGTTCTTAAACCAACTCAGAAATAACAAGGCACTGGAAGAACATGCATCTCCAGTGCCTGGGTACTTTAAACCACAAATCCACAATCCCCTTATCCACAAAAAGGAAGACAGATGTTACTGTGACCATCTTCAAAAACCAAAACAAGTGCAACTGTGGTAACTACAGACAGATCTTCTTATTGTCTACCACAAGGAAACTCATCATAGGTTCCTCTGAACCACCTTCACCCATTGGCCAAACAGCTCCTGCCCAAATCACAGTGTGGATCCTGTTCACCTTAAAACACAGTGGAGATTACCTTCATGAGGTTGAGGCTATTCAAAAAATAAATTATGAGAGATCAATAAATTGTTTTCGTAAACAGAATTCTAGAAGCTATAGTAAAGTAACCTGATTTAATTTGGAAATTAATTAAAACTATCACACGGTTTAGTAGTATCAGTATATAATTTAAAATTAAATGCCTGATGTATGTGTCCTGTTCAATAATACTGTATCACTGCCTATCTTGTGATTTATTATAATATTTTGTGTCAACATACAACTACAATGTAATTCTTTATATAGAAGGTCCTTTAATCACAATATGATTCTATTTATACTAATAAGTACATTATTATCATATTATGATTGATTATTCAGAACATTAAAATGGCTTTAGTCAATCTTCTTAATTTTGAATACTCAAATATTGTCTTGAAGAAAAGTAACTTCTAACAAGTAACATGCTTCACCACCTCTTCAATAAATCTACATATTGGTCTTTAGTTCAATGCACAGCTTCTCCCAGTAGACTCAGCTTTTTATTTTCCCTTAAAAATCTGTTTTTCACTTATATTAGTGGATTTGATGTGGGCTTCACTGACATAAGGAAAAATAAGTACAACTACAGTTGATGGAATCTGAAAAAAAGACAGAAATGCTGGAACCACTCAGCCAGTCAAGCAGCGTCTGTGGGAAGAAAAAACAATTACTCATTTTGGTCAATGAACTTTCCTAGAAATTCCAAGTTCTGAGGAAGTGTCATTGACCTGAAATGTTAATAGATTTCTGTTTTAGTTTCACTGACATAAGTAATTCATACTGTCCATCCCAAATCCCCTTGAGAAGGCAATAGTGAACCAATTCCTTGCAATTCTAGTGGTAAATGTTCTGTTGGATGAAGAATTTCAGAAATCTTAGCAGTGACGATAAAGGAACAGCAATTGTTTCCCAGTCAGGACGTTGTATGGCAAGAAGCAGCACTTGCAGATACTTTTACTTCATACTTTATACTTTATTGTCACCAAACAATTCATACTAGAACGTGCAATCATCACAGCGATATTTGATTCTGTGCTTCCTGCTCCCTGGATTACAAATATTAAATATTAAAAATAGTAAAAATTAGATGGTGCCATTCCTGCTGCTTCTGGCCTTCTAAATGGCAGAAATCAGTTTAGATGTACTGTCAACAAGACTTTGCTTGAGCTTCTTGTAACTGGTGCACTGTGCTGCCAAGTTGTGCCAGTGGTGGAAGGATGTGATGGATTCAAGTTAAGCCATTTTGTTCCGAACAGTGTTGAACTTCTTAAGTGTTGCTATAGCCATACTTATGCATAAAATTGGAGAATACTGCAACACACTTCTGATTTGTGGCTCATGAGCAATAGGGAGACTCTTGTTAATCAAGAGGCATGCAGTCATCAGAGGATCACAAGATCCTTCTCTCTTCTGACAGTTACAATACTTGCGGCATTTCACTGAAATTTATGGAATGGCATTGACAGTAGTTGGTGTGATGCTTGTACTATA
Source organism: Mobula birostris (assembly GCF_030028105.1). NCBI lineage: Eukaryota > Metazoa > Chordata > Chondrichthyes > Myliobatiformes > Myliobatidae > Mobula > Mobula birostris. The sequence continues at coordinate 42,281,329 of NC_092390.1, forward strand.
CAATGTTAAGGGAGCCAACATTACTTGATAAATATCTGGAGTAAATATTAAAGTCATCATATAAACTAGGTCTCCATTTTATCCAGGTCTTGATGCATGGGATGTGGACTGCTTCATTCTACGAGGATCTTAGCAACCTGTCTGTCAACTTTCAACTTTAACATAAGAAGAGGTGATTGATGAAACAGGGGTGGGATAGGGATGGCTGTTGACCCCAGAATTCTGATCAAAAGCACTCTAATAACAGCAGACTCTCAAAGTCACTTTGCAAGTTTTTTTTTAAACCTGGCTCAATGAATATGGAGATAGGACTTCAGAGACAGTGATCTACAGAGAGAGGAGTTCAGGTCTTGCATAGATCTGTAATGACCAAATTGAATGGCAGGGCAGGTATAAGGGACTAGAAGGCCTACTGCTACAATTTTTTTTTTTGTATTTTAATTACCTTGGCGGTAATTTTGATTCACATCCCCCTTCACTCCACAAGCTCAGGTGCCTAGGTGTCACAGAAAAACACAGCTCTGCAAGCTATTCACAGAGTGGATTTCCTTCATCAAACAGACACTTCTTTGAAAGGAGAGCTTCACGGGTGTTCGAGCCTTTTCCAGCAGCGCAACCAGCGGTGAGAGCAGTGCAGAGCAAATTAAATAAAAGTACAGAAGGGACAAGCAGGCAGCCATTGTAAGGGCATCCATTGTTGGGAGCAGGCCAGTGGTGAGAGTAGGAGTGTCAGGCTTTGACTCAAAGGAGGCTTTGGCTCCAAAGAGGTGGTGGTTCTTGGTAGGTTTCTGTTAAAGTTCCCTTTTTTTTTCCTCTTGCTGTACCTAGTGTAGTAAATGGCCGTTGTGTGTTCTACATGCTGGATGTTGGAGCCCTGGGAGACCCAGAGTTTCCCAGGGAACTACATCTGCTTGAGGTGCATCCAACTGAATTGAATTGAATTGACTTTATTACTTACAACCTTCATAAGTATGAGAAGTAAAAATCTTTACGTTACATCTCCATCTAAATGGGCAATGTGCAATTTATAGTAATTTATAATAAATAGTATGTACAACAGGATGGTCAATATAACATAGAAATACAGTTGTGTCAGCATGAATTAAGCAGTCTGATGGTCTGGTGGAAGAAGCTGTCCCAGAGCCTGTTGGTCCTGGCTTTTATGCTGCTGTACTGTTTCCCAGATGGAAGCAGCTGGAACAGTTTGTGGTTGGGGTGACTCGGATCACCAATGATCCTTCGGGCCCTTTTTACACACCTGTCTTTGTAAATGTCCTGAACAATGGGAAGCTCACATCCACAGATGTGCTGGGCTGTCCACACCACTCTCTGCAGGGTCCTGCGATTGATGGAAGTACAGTTCCCATACCAGGCAGTGATGCAGCCAGTCAAGATATCCTCAATTGTGCCCCCGTAGAAAGTCCTTAGGATTTGGGGATTCATGCCAAACTTCTTCAACCATCTGAGGTGAAAGAGGCGCTGTTGTGTTTTTTGCACCACACAGCCGGTATGTACAGACCATGTGCGATCCTCGGTGATGTGTATGCCGAGGAATTTAAAGGGATTCACCCTCTCAACCCCAGATCCATTGATGTCAATAGGGGTTAGCCTGTCTCCAATCCTCCTGTAATGCACAACAAGCTCCTTTGGTTTTGCAACATTGAGGGAGAGGTTGTTTTCTTGACACCACTGTGTCAGGGTGATGACCTCTTCTCTGTAGGCTGCCTCTTTATTATTTGAGATAAGGCCAATTCCCTCAATACCAAGTATACTGTATTGGATATTGTATTGGGGGATGACCTCCTGGAGGAATGCTACGGAGACCAGATTACTGGCACTGAGCATGGGTCTGTGGTGCAGAAGGGAAAGTAGGAGAAGAGGGGGGCGGTCCTGATGGGGGACTCAATAGTCAGAAGAACAGAAAGAAGATTCCTGTTGATGTGAATGGGGCAGCCGGACGGTATGTTGCCTCCCAGGTGCCAGGGTCAGGGATTTCTCAGATCACGTCTACAGCACTTGGGAGGGGGAGGGTGAGCGGCACATATTGGTACCAATGACATAGGAAGGAAAAGCAAAGAGGTCCTAAGAGGGAATTCAGAGAGCTAGGCAGAAAGAGAAGCAGGACCTCCAGGGTAGTAATTTCTGAACTGTTACCTGTGTCATGTGCCAGTAAAGGTAGAAACAACACGATTTTGCTGATAAATGTGTGGCTGAGAAGCTGGTGCAGGGGGCAGGGCTTCAGGTTCTTGGATCATTAGGATCTCTTCCAGGGGAGGTATGACCTGTACAAAATGGAGAGGTTGCACCTGAACTAGAGGGGGACCAATATTCTCGTGGGCAGGTTTGTTAAAGCTGTTAGGGAGGTTTTAAACTAATTTGTCAGGGAGGTGGGAACCAGAGTCAAATATCAAAGTGTATAGTAAAATTTTTTCAAGTATGTAAAAACTAAAAGAGAGATGAGAGTGGATATAGGACCGTTAGAAAACGAGGCCAAAGAAATAATAACGGGGGACAAAGAGATGGCAGATGGACTAAATGAGTATTTTGTATCAGTTTTCACTGTGGAAGACACTAGCAATGTGCAAGGCGTCAAAGGGTGTAAGGGAAGAGAAGTGAGTGCAGTGAAGCTGAAAGACCTAAAGGTACATAAGTCACCTGGACCAGATGAACTGCACCCTAGGGTTCTGAAAGGGGCCACGGTAGAGACTATGGAGGCACTAGTAATGATTTTTCAAAAATCATTGGACTCTGGCGTGGAGCCAGAGTACTGGAAAATTGCAAATGTCACTCCACTCATTAAGAAAGGAAGAACACAGCAGAAAGGAAATTATAGACTAGTTAGCCTGCTGATAGTGGTTGGGAAGATGTTGGAGTCAATTGTTAAGGATAAGGTTATGGAGTACATGGAGACACAGGACAAAGTTAGCATGATTTCCTTAAGGGAAAATCTTGCCTGACAAACCTGTTGGAATTCTTTGAGGAGATTACAGGTAGGATAGATAAAGAGGATGCAGTGGATGTTCTATATTTGGACTTCCAGAAGGCCTTTGACAAGGTGCCACACGTGAGACTGCTTACCAAGTTAAGAGCCCATGGTATTACAGGAATGTTACTGGCACGGTTAGAGCATTGACTGATTGATAGGAAGCAGCAAGTGAGAATAAAACAATCCTTTTTTGGTTGACTGCCAGTAACTAGTGGTGTTCTGCGGGGGTCACTGAATAGGACCATTTCTTTTTATGCTGTATATCGATGATTTAGATGATGGAATAGATGGCTTTTTTGCCAAGTTTGCGGATGATATGAAGATTGCTGGAGGGGCAGATAGTATTGAGGAACCAGGTAAGCTGCCAAAGGACTTAGACAGATTAGGAGAATGGGCAGAGAGTAGCAAATGAAATACAATGTTGGAAAATGCACGGTCACACATTTTGGTAGTAGAAATAAATGTGCAGGCTATTTTCTCAACAGGGAGAAAATCCAAAAACCTGAGATGCAAAGGGACTTCAGAACACCCTAAAGGTTAGTTTGCAGGCTGAGTCGGTGGCAAGGAAGGCAAAAGCAATGTTAGCACTTACTTCAAGGGGTGTGCAAGAGCAGGGATGTGATGCTGGGGCTTTATAAGACACTAGTGAGGCCTCACCTTGAGTACTGTGGAGAGTTTTGGGCTCCTCATCTAAGAAAAGATGTGGTAGCATTGGAGAGGATTCAGTGGAGGTTCACGAGGATGATTCCGGGAATGAAACGGCTATTGTACGAGGAATGTTTGATGGCTCTGGGTCCGTACTCACTTGAATTTAGAAGTAGTGGGGGGGGGGGGGGAGGGATCTCATTGAATCCTTTCAAACATTGAAAGGCCTGGACAGAGTAGATGTGAAAAGGATATTTCCCATAGTGGGGGAGTCCAGGACAAGAGGGTACAGCCTCAGGATAGAGGGGCATCCATTTAACACAGAGATGCAGAGAAATTTCTTTAGCCAGAGGGTGGTGAATTTGTGGAATCTGTTACCACAGGCAGCTGTGCAGGCTAGGTTGTTGGGTGTATTTAAGGAAGAGAATGATAGGTTCTTGATTGAATATAGCATTAAAGGTTATAGGGAGAAGCCTGGGAGTGGGACTAAGTTGGGGATAAAAGGATCAGCCATGATTGAATGGTGTAGCAGACACGATGGGCCAAAATGGCATAATTCTGCTCCTTATGGTCTTATGGTCCTTTATCATCTTTCGAAATTGTACATAAGCTTTTGAAGTGGCACATCCAACAGATTGTTGTTACTTGAAATATTGAGCTTGCATCTTGTCACTTAGTTTTTTTGTGAGATAATGATTAGCCTAGCAGGTACCATGAAACCCAACAAACAGCAATCTAAAGTAGAAACTCTACCTGAGGGCATACTGGGACTTCCATTAGCAGGTTAATTTGGTTTTATGAACAAGAAGATAAAACCGTGTTATCCAGACTCCTCATAGCATAAACTGATTATGTACTAATATAAGAGCAGAATTTAAAAATGGAGCAGATTGAAGCAAAACAAAAACATACGAGGCAGGCTTTTCTCTAACAGTCTATACCCCAGAGTGGAATAACATCTTCACCACTCATACCAACAATTTTTAACACCCTGCATGATTGGAGTAGCAATACTGGGAAATTTCTTGCCCCTTTACCCCCCCTGTGCAGTTGCCTACTTTTGATTCTCCATATTCTTCCCATTCACGATTCCCCTAAAGATCTCTGTAGACCAATCTGAATTCAGCCAAGAGATCAGTATGTTCATGGAAATTGACCACCAAATGTATAGAATGTAATGAGATCACCATTCATTGAATAAAAAGAGATCACTGACCTCAGGATAGGGCGAGGTCACCATTTTTAAGGTGAGGTAGTGGAACAGATTTGGAATTGGAATTTTTTAGTAGAGAGGAAAGCTTGTCTTGCATACTATTTATACAGATCAAATCACTGAGGTAGTACAAGTTCAACCAATAACAGAATGGAAAATGAAGTGTAAAAACTACAGAAAAAGTGCTGTAAAAGTGCATGTAAACAATAAGGTGCACGCTCATAACGAGGTAGGTTGTGAGGTCAAGAGTCCATTGTAAAGTTCAAAGTAAATTTATTATCATAGTACATATATGTCACCATAAACAACCCTGAGATTCGTTTTTGAGTAAATCCAAGAACCATATTAGAATCAATGAAAGACCACACCCAACAGAACAGCCAAGATAGGAAGTAGTCAACATCAGAGGGATGGGGGGGGGGAAATCACTGTTCCTTGGATAGGGGGAGGTCACCATGACTGGGAGATGGAATGGTCATCTCTGGGTTACAGAGTGATCACAATTCTTAGCACTGTGGAGTCAGTATCATTGAGACCAACAGCCAGCAGTCACCGTATCAGGTGCAGTGAGAAACCCTCCATCTATGGGATAAGGAATAGTATGTACAATAGTCTGCATTCCTGGTGTAAGGAGAAGCCACCATTCATGGGCTAAGGGGTGCCACCATCCAGGACTGATGACGATTGTAACGTCTGCCCCCAAACTGAAAACAGGGCTCATCTGAATATCCCTGATGGCAAATGCTCAGTGGTAAGTCAGTGCCTTTGCCTCAGTTTTACATTTCTGTCAAAATGCATTTAAACTTGCATTATTCCCAAGTGCTGGGGATTTGCTGACAGCTCATTTTCCCTTGGCACACCATCCCTTCCAATGGCCTCTTCACTTATCAGCCCTCCGTAAGAATTTGTCAAGTGGCTCGTTAAGAGAAGGAAATTCTGCAGATGGCTCTGCAGATGGCAGAGATGTATGGAGATGAAATCACAATACGTTCCTATTGCCTATAAAAGTACACAACTAAAATAACCCTTGTAACAAAACCTGTATTTACAACACAATTGGATTAACAGCGTTTTGATTTTCCGATGGAACAATATATCAAAAGCCTGACAACAGCAAGACTAATCTTAGACACAGCTACACTCTTTAGAGATTTTCAAACAAATAATTCATGTTAACACATCTGCCTGCGTGTTTTAAGGAATTAAATGGAGCCAGGAAGGATAATACAACAAAATGAGTCTACAGAAAGGGCCATCAGTATACCAACAGCATAATGTCTTTAATACAAATTTCTCAGGTACTGTCAGAAAATTATAAATGGAAGCCACAACAAAATAGAAGACATTGGGTTTCTTTTTGCCTCAACTTTTATAAATCTTCCTGTTACTGAAAGTCAGAGAAGTGATCACTTTGGATCCTTGTACCAAAGGGATGGTAAGTTACACAGAAACCCAAAATTAAATTTGAAAACATTGTGGCAGATTAAAAGTGACAGGATAAAAAAAAAGGGCAAAAATGATATTTAGAATAGTGTGTAATTTAAACAAGTTCAAAGTAAAGCACAGGTTGCCCTGCGGTTATTAGAATGTTGTCATAATTTTATTCTTTGCTCCAATGAAATGGTTCATTCAACACCAAACACCCCCACAATTTTCTGATCAGAATCTGCATCAGCTAGCTTGTGCTGAAACTGCTGCTTGGGCTTATCAAAGCTGCATCCACAGGAAATCCTGTTTTCCACTGCTGCCTGTTCCATTAACAAAGTCCACAGCCACAGCGAATTTCCTTTGCCAAGAACAATTGCTGCTTCAATTCATCTTTTTGGGATTAGTTTTCATTTTGGCCTTAGGAGCAATTAGAATTTTTTTTTTGAAAAGTGTGCCTTACTGACAAGAAGACGTCAAATTTCCTTTATGTTGCAAAAGGGATTTTTAATTTACAATGCTTACATGCTTACTAAAAAGAGTCAGTGCTGTATGATCATTACTTGCGGTCATACAAAGTATCACATTCAAAACTGGGAAAATCCATGCAAAAGAATGGAATTTCTCTCTAGAGAAAAATACATTTAGAAGCACCAGCAGCAAATATAATATCATTTTCCTGTGCTAATCGCAAAGCCCTTTATTGTTTTGCGAGTGAGTATGATAAATGAACTCAGAAACAGTTTTAAAATTATGGCAATTTTATCAGTGAGGATATTACAAAATAGTATGGAATCACTTTAAGAAAGCATGAACCATTTTATGTGCTATGCGTATGAGGACGATTAAAGCCAATGCATTCACCTAAGCAGCCAGAACAGGACTTTACAGAAGCACAAGTTCAAACAGATCTGCCCTTTCTGAGCAGTTTTCAGCAGATATGTTTGTGCAATAAAAATCTTCCTGATTCCTAGCATTCAGAGGCAGGATAGAAGGCACACCCATGTGAATCAACATTTGCAGTGCCCTTGTCTCTTCGCCTGCATTGTCCTTTAAAGTCAAGGAAGAGTTTATGGAATTACCGGCCCAGAAGGACCTTCTCCTGCTCTTCAAAGATAATGCCATTGACCAGACTTAAAATGGTTGCATAAATTATATACAAACTACCCCAGATATTAAAAAATGTACTGAACCAGGAGCAGAGGGCAACCTTTTAAACAGCACTTTTACAATGTAATTACTTATTTTCTTTACCTACTGGTGATTGCTTCTAATTGCAGCCCCAATTATCTTTTCAGTGGTTGACAATATGCACAGTATTGTACAGTTCATACAGTTTTTGTCTCTGAGTCAGAAGGAATCCAACAGTGCAATTATTCAGTACAGGGGATGGACATATAATCCAGCTAAACATTATAAAATAATACTGAAGGGCTGCTGCATTACTCTAAGTACTGCCTAACAGATGGAAAACTTAATTTCTCCCCACGTTGCAATCTACTACTCTAACAATGACAAGGTAAGATTTCCAAGAGATGAAGAATTGTATTTTTTACGTTGCTGGGATTATAAACATTTTAATGAATGAACAGGTTCCTGCATCCTTAGATTGCCAGCTGCATAAATCTGCAGGCTGAACACCTCATTCATACAAAGTAAAGCAGGTTGTGTTCATCCACAGTAGCATCTATAGAAAAAAACAGTCAATGTACTTTTTTCCATTGATGCTGCCTGGCCTCTGAGTTCCTCCAGCATTTTGTGCGTGTTGCTCAGATTTCCAGCATCTGCAGATTTTCTCTTGTTTGGGTCATGCTCACAAAGCCTTTACCATTTGGTCTTAATTGTCGAAGCAAGCACATGCCTAGTTGCAATGAGATATCTCGCTGCACATGAAATCTGTCAATTTGTCAATCATTTTACTGATATCTGTATGTTCAAGATGTTGTCCTAAGATTCCACTTGCCTTTTGTTGTGGGTGTATTGCATTAGATCTCCAGTGATTACTCAAGGAATAACAAGAAATCCTCTGATCAATTCTTTCCCAATTAAATCTACTGATCCCAATTTTCATACCATTTGAAGCACCATAACCTGCTTTTGTATTTGCCTGAATGACAACAATCAGTTTGCTCAGAAGAAATTCACTTGCCATTTAAGTTTGCTGGGGATTCACCACAGCAGTCAACTTCAATTAGGTGAAAGGTCAGAGAAAGCCCCATTTAAAAGGTGTTATGTTTGCTCCCCTAATCTTTCACCAAATGGAAAGAGTTTTTGAAGAAATGCTTGGTATTACAGAGTTTTCCCTGAAGGAAATAAAGGTGGAAACAGTAAAGAGATAAAAAATGGCAATCTATTTAGTTAGTTATTGAGGTACAGCATGGAATAGGCCCTTCTGGACCTTCAAGCCGCACTGCCTAGCAATCTGCCAATTTAATCCTAGCCTACTATGGCCAATTAACCTAACAAGTGGTATGTCTTTGGTCTCTAGGAGGAAACCAAAAATCCCAGAGGAAACCCAGCAGTCACAGCGAGAATGTACAAATTCCTTACAGGCAGTGGCGGGAATTGAACCTGGGTCACCTGTACTGTAAAGCGTTGTGTTAACCACTACGCTACCATGAAACCCCTGGTGAGCTATAATCTTGTTATGTGATCAAACTGACAGGACTATAAACACCACATAATCCCTGCCTGTAAACTGCATACAATAAAATGAATGGGACCTTTTATATATACAATTTCCTGGGATCTATGCATCACTGGCTAGGAATTTAGTACCTATCCATACTGGCTTTTAAGATGCAAATAGTAAGTCATTTGCTTAAACCACTGAGATCATTCTGGTTAAGGTAGTCCAACAGTGTTTTTAGGTAGTGAATTCTAGGATTTATGCCAGCAACAATGAAAAAACTAGAGATATACTTCCAAATTCGACTAGTGGTGCAACTTGGAGGGGAAATATAGGTGGTGGTAATCCTGGATGCCAGCTGCCCTTGTCCTCCATGATGGGAGAGTTTGCGGAATTTAGGAGTGTTGCCAAAGTATTGTAGATGAGGAATTGCACTGCACACATTGTAGCCACTATCTGCCATTAGCAGAGTAATTCACGATAGAGATGATCATTCATGACCCAGCTGAGAGGTCCCAAGTTGTGAATTAATGATACCTGCAAGGTTTCAGCAATCACAGTTTTTTTGGTCTCTGTTATTTGTCATTTGCCTATTTCACAGACATATTTTATTTGTCTCCTACTCAAAGTATTGGTGTGCCCATTAAAATAGCAGCACTGGATATCTTTCCAACCTTCCCATTTTGCTCAAACAGCAGCAATTTGCAAACTCAGTCTTAAACAGAGGTTCACCTGCCTGACATTTTTTGTCTGTCATAATTTCCAGTTCTTTAAGGTTGTTATAGCTGGGGGTAATAATGAGGGTAAGCTCCTGCTATCTATTAAATGCTCCCCATGGTGTGTTTCTCAATTAGCCTCTGACAAGTCCAGCTCCTGGCCTTCACGTGTGGCTTAGCTACTAAGCCCAGTAGAACCACTTCTACTGACAAGAGAAGGGGCAAAGGTGGGTTATTTGTGCCTTACAACCAATCACTTCAGGCAGATGGGGCTCGTCAGCCGTGGTTAGAGAAGTAAAGCTCTTTTCTCAAACCTCCATTACCTTGCGGCAATACCCACTCATAGGGAAAGCTTTGGGAGTAATCCCCAAGGAAAAATCTGGAGCTGGAGTCCCTAAGGCAGTCCTACGTTGAGTTCAATGCTGACTGGCAACTCCTGCATCTCTGCTGAGGCCAATCTGTATCAGACTCTGCCATTCCTTAGGATTCGTCAGCTGCATGGAGAGGGGGAGCTTGCTATGTGGGCAATAGCTTGCTCTCCATATCATACTGCCTTGGCTTGCATATCACGTAAACAGTTGGGATGCAACGTCCATGGCCGACCTCAACCAATGGACGGCCTCAAAATCTCCAACCTAGCTCTGAAATCTTAAGGGTCATGAAAAGGTGCCACCAAAGCTCGTGAAAAGAACACCAGCTTTTTATAAGGTTGCCTGGCAGTAATATTGTATCTTGCATGTGGCATGCAACATCGTAGCTCTGAAACAGATGTTATTCCATTCGCAATGAGCTTAGTGCATCCTCTGCATATTTTGAACATAATGGGATTGAAATGTTGCCACCCACCCAGATAGCCACAGTCACCATTGCTGACGTAAGATCAGTCTTTCAAAGAGTGACCTCACGGAAGGCATCTGGCCCAAATGGAGTTCCTGGCCATGTCCTTAGTTTCTGTGCAGATCAGCTGGTGGGGGTACTTGCAGACATTTTTAACTTCTCCCTGCTTCAATCTGAGGTCCCCACCTGCTTTGAGAAGACCATTATCATTCCTAACCAACAGTTCAGGAAGTTTTCCTTATACAAAGTAATCATCTGGCCTATTCAGCACCATGAAAAAGGCAAGTTACTATAGTGAGCTGTGGTCCCTGTCATAAAATGCTACCAGGAAAATGCCTGACCACCAACAAGCTGTTCTCTGTCAATACTTGTAATATTTTATGCCTTATTGCTGATTGTTAAAATCAAAACTATGACTCACTTGAAGTGAAATTCTCTCCTGCAATATCAGGATTATGAAACCCTTTCCTTGAAGGATGAATAAAGCAGATGAATCAGAATTGCTACACAAGGCCTCAGCTTTTTCCTGCTGGGTTCAAAGATTGATCCCTTAGTGCAGAACACAAAGTCCATGAGTTGGCAGGTACACTAGCTTGTCCAAATAAACCGCTTGTAGGGTGCTTTTTATGTAATATTTATAACTTTGACAGCTGAGTACATTATACTTCGTCTTTAACAGTTTTCAACTAGGTCTAGCTCAAAAGCAAAGACCAAAAATGATGCGGTCCTGTTTGCTGATAACTTTATTATTATTATTATTCTCTTTCCACAATGACAATGCAACATGAATTCTTCCCTTAAGGAGTCAAATGCACTTTACATGTCATTACACGCTCTGCATCAAAAGTTTGAAGTCATCTGTACAGACATCCCACCCTGCAAAAACTCATTTCAGGGAGGTAGCACCATCAATTTGCGGGAGACTTCCGGGAGAGGTGGGATGTCTACAATAGAGTAGCTCCTTAGCAGCTGGCCAGCTAGTTTAAATAACGTTAGCTATGCTAATGAACGAATGACACCTGTTAAACTCACCTCAACATGTCTTTTACAGTCTTAACCCACCATGGGCAATAAAAAAGTCACTGTTGCAAACAGTGCAGCGAGCAACACTGTCATTATTTTGACCCCTATTAGGCAGGGGTACACTTTAGTGTAGTCTGGGGTGACATACGTTTTATACTTTTTTTGGAACACTCTGCAATGGCGTGCTCTCGTTCGCACTCTCTCTCGCGTGGTCGCTCGCGCGCTCTCAAGTGCCCATGCTTGTTTTCTCTCTCACTCACTCTCTCTCCCTCTCTCATTTGCTTTCACTCTCGCTTGCTTTCTCGCTCGCTCTCTCTCGTTTTCTCGCCCACTCACTTGCCTTTGCTCTCGCTTGCTTTCTCCTTCGCTCTCTCTCGCGCGCGCGCTCTCTCTTGCTTTTCTCTCGCTCGCTCTCAAAAAAATTGATTTCCGTGATATTGTATATAATTTGCGGGCATCAGGGAGCCACTATTAATATGCGGGAGACTCCCGGAACTTCCGGGAGAGGTGGGATGTCTGTCTGTATTTTTAATGCACGTGCTTTACTCCTCTTGCAAGCTGCTAATTGTTTTTATAATATTCTTAAAATGATATTATTAAGGCCAAAAGCCATTAATCCCCAAACTATTCACAAAGAAAATGAAGCAAATATTGGTAAATAATTAGACTAGTCAAAAAGAAATATTGCATATCAATTGGAGGAAAAGAACAATGGACGATTGTTAGTACTTTGTTCAAAAAGAAAGTGTACCGTTACCTTGACATTTCTATGTCATTTAAATTTTTTCTACTCCAGGAAAGTTATGCTAAACACACAACGTAGAGTGGGCCAAAGCATGCTTAAAATGACCAACCACCTTTGCAGATTTCTAGTGCACACTAGGCCCAGACCACTATTGAAATTGAATATACAGTATCTAGCTTGTCTAATAAAACAGGGTGGGCTCATGGCACAAACCAGAGAAAATCTGCAGATGCTGGAAATCCGCACAACACACACAAAACGCTGGAGGAACTGAGCAGGCCAGGCAGCAACTATGGGGAAAAAAGTACAGTCGACATTTCGGGCTGAAATACCAAGGCACGGCTTGGAGGCCTAAGATGGGAATGACCTGGGGTCACCAGGATGATGTTGAAAGTTGGAATCCTGAGGATGGCTTGGGGCATCGGTTGCTGGAAGTGGGACCTGGACTCCTCCACCAGTTTGTTTTTGGCTCCAGATTCCAGCACCTGCACAGTCTTGTGTCTCACGCTCATCTGAAGGTCTGTCCCAAACCATGCAAGGGCCATTCATGCGTGACTAAATTTCATAATTGGTATCCATTACGTGCCTCTGGACGTCATTATGCATGCCAAATATTAGCAATAGCAACATTAGCATATCAAATAGACAAAGAATCCAGAATCTGAATGTCAACTTCATGATAGGTGAGGTAAGTATCTGATTCTGCATTGTAATTAAATTTCAGATGAAATTCTATGCCTGGTACACAACTGAGTGTTGGGAGTTCTAGGCCCTACAGCTTTCCAAAACACATTCTTTCCCCCATCTGTACTGTGCTATAAATACCTTCCAGAAATTGAATCATATTTTGTATTCTGTTTCTATTGTTCCTATTTACATAATTAGCATTGAGGACTGTTTCTTTAAGTCATGTTAGGACAATATTTGCTGCTTTGTAGCTGTCAAAGTTTACCCTAGCCTCTTCCCACTCACCCAGCCCAACTAACCTGACATGTTCTTTCTGATTTAATTCAACTTTAGTGTATAATTCTTGACAAATATTCCAACATATGATACTTCAGACAAGGAGTAACATTTGTTCCCAGATTGTAATTTCTTTCCTTTGTTAAGTTGATGCCACCTTTGTGCTTTTTGTTCCTTTCCATTGTTGAGATCAGGATGGTTCTCAAAAACCCTTCACTAAGTCCCATTGGGAAGTTAGTGGGACCATTTTCTTGAACAACTGCAAACCTTCTGAAGTATTCCTGTAATACTGTTTGAATAAGGAGATCCAAGATTTATGTCCAGTGGCAATGAAGGGACAGAGATATACTTCCAAGCTAAGGGAGCCTGCAGTTTGGAGGAAAACACAGAGGTAGTTGAGTTCACATGTGTATAAGATTATTAATGGTGTAGCTAGGAGAATGAATAAAAATTTGTTTGCATAACAGGGGCATCAAACAAGTCCTCAGTTACCTGTAAAGATATCTTGAGGCCATGGGCTCTACAGAAATTGAAGCCTTTCTTTCCTCTAACCCTAGCAAGTGGATTGAAAGCCCCTCAGAGAAAGCAGTTAGGACTCTTTTAGGTCAGTGTATATTTGATCAAGTGTAGAGCAGATGAGAGAAGTTTTGTTTCCTAAAATTATAAGTAAACAATGAATTAAATACTTAGCAACACACACAAAATGCTGGAGAAACTCAGCAGGTCAGGCAGCACATGGAAATGAATAGATAGTCGACATTTCAAGCCAAGGCCCTTCTTCAGGATCCGGTCCAAAATGTCGACTATCTATTCATTTCCAAAGATGCTACCTGAATAGCTGAGTTCCTCCAGCATTTTATGTGTGCTGCTTTGGATTCCCAGAATCTGCAGACTTTCTTGTAGTTATGAATTACTTATTATAATCCTCCATTTCAATCATTCACAGTCCTATCGTGAAATAAAGTTAATCAATCTCCAATCATACCTTAACTTTATCAATATATTCTGAATTTACTTTCACAATTTTACTCTAAAAGCTGTGTATCATATTTCATACTGTTGCTCTGTCTTAACAAAAGCCTTCTTCTACTTTCAGTGTTCTGAACTCTGAAATCAGCCTTATCTGAGTGGTGAATGATTTATCACAGAGTGTCACAAGATCCTCTCAATGAAACAAAAACACACTGCAGAAGGAGCACAGTAGCTCCTGGGGGAAAGGAAGTGTCGATATTTCAGGTTGATGTCCTCCATCGAGGTACCTTCACCCCCAAGGATGCTGCTTGACCTGCTGAGCTCCTCCAGTTGTTTGTTCTTTGCTCTAGGTTCCAGCATCTGCAACCCCTTCCCGTTACTACTCCACTGCAAAGCCTCTTCAGGGCACGCTGACCCAGAAGAAAAAAATATTTCGTACTGTTCGACATAACGTGCCGAAAGCTACAGACTATAAAACAGGATTGAACTCACCAATGGCATCAGCAGAAATATTTTCACCCCTTTTCATGTTTAATCCATAACATTTTGAGGAAAATTAGAAACTGTTATATGGATCTAATCTTACATGGACAAACAGAGAGCCTTCACCTCAGGAGAAAGAGAAGAGATTAGAAAGAAATTAAAGATTCAGCAATAGAACATCTTTTCTGCTGAGTAGAAGGATCACTATTTTATTAGATGTTGCAAGCTATTTTACTAAAGGTTCCAGCCTGCTGCTACCTGATCTCAACTGTCCTCTACAACGTATGCATTGCGACAAACATAACATGTTGACACACAGACTGTGTAAATATTACCTGAGGACTGTCCTAAAATTTATTTTTCGGCAAATGTCAACACTTAAAAGTATTTTTTTTAATTACTTGAATGGCTTTCAAGTCTCTCTGGCTCCAGTTGCTCCCTGGAATCAGAAATAGTCTAGATGATTTAATGTTGTAAGTCATAGAATTCCGGGAAACAAACAGAACGGGCCATATGGTCCATCAAAACTGTGCCTATACTAGCTCAATTACGTGTGTTGATTCACAGCAGCCTAGATTTGAATTGAAGCATAATCTAATCACAGTTGAATCCCATATTTCACTTTCTGAGATGATTGCACCTCTGTTAAATTTAACATAACTACAGTTGCTCGTGGATGAGGGGCAAAATAATTGATAAAAAGTTCAATTATCCTATGCAATTTCCCTAGAAAGTCGATTGTAATAATAGAAAACATACTCAGACTAATGTAGGGAGCTCAGTTGGAAGAAAAATAATAAAAGAATAACTCGTGTCCTCTTCACAACACAGGCAGCATGCCAACTTTGTACTGACTGTATTTAACAATTCCTCAGAGAGGACTGCAACCTTGCCGTAGGGCTTGGAGGCTTGTGTGCCTCAATGACCCATGGAGCTATGTTGGCTGGAGTCAGGGACTTGTGGTTTGGCTCTTGGTAGGGTCATCCATGCCTAAAAGGTCAAAGGGCGGAGGCCACACTAAAGTGGTCCAGTGGTCCACTGGTCCCCTCAGGTTCAGAGCTAACAACCCTGACTGGTCAAAAAAAAACAATTGTTATGGAAACAGCAATGACGAGTCCTTCTATACGGACAGAGATGGAGGACCTTCATTGCTGCCTAAATGCCAGCAGTGTAACGGGTTGCAACAAAGTAAGTACGTTTAACACTTAAACATTGTTAACCACATTGTTAATTAGTCATATTTGTCAGCAGGGATCTAACGTTGCCACCACTAGTTAATGATGGGCACCACTACTCCTGGATAGCTTGCACCTCTCAGAAAGGGAAATACATAGACTGTCATGCAGGGAAAGGCACAACCTGACACACCTCCAATCATACCTCATGGCTTAGGCACTTTATTCAGAGTTGAAAGCAAAACAATGAAGCATATTATGTATCCTGCACCCTTTCTCTCAGGAGAAGTGCATACTGAAAACCAATAGGATCTACCTTTGGGTAGATGGATATGCCTGTATGTCCTACCCATCACTGGACATTATACAAGGGTCATTTCTAATTTCCATTTGCAAAGGCAGAAAGCAAAGTCCAAGGTGATGCAACTACCTCCAGCTCGAGCCAAGAAAGCCAGATATTTAAAAGTTCATTAGCGTGGACACACTGACGGCTGCCTACAATGCAATCCCCATCTCCCGGGAGGGGGGTTCAGTCACAATGCAATGAAGGTGATATGTAATTATTGCAACCAAATCCTAGCCGGCCAGTGGTGTAGTGGCATCCGCTCCGGACTTCGAGGCAAGTGGTCCCAGGTTCGAATCCGGCCGGCTCCTTGTGTGTTGGCTTGAGCGTTGAACTGGCATCTCAGCCTCACTAAAAAAAACCAATACTAAAAAAGCTGCAAGACTGCTGCCCGATGAGCCACAAGGCGCGGAGAGGAACAACAAAACAAAGCAAACAACTCCTGCAGTAAATGATAACGCGGAAGTACTGAAATCAGTAAAAGGTCTTCTATAACTTAAAACTACTGTGAAAAACAATGAACACTTGCAGACCCACAGCAGCGATAATCAACTAGCAACCAAACCTCCAGCTATAGATAAAAGGTAACACACACAAAACGCTGGAGGAACTCAGCAGGTCAGGCACCTTCCGTGGAAATGGACAAGTAGACGTTTCAGGCCGAGACTCTTCTTCAGGACTGGGAAGGAAGGAGGAAGACGCCTAAACACAAGGGTCAGGGAGGGGATGGAGGGTAGCTAGAAGGTGAAAGGTGAAACCAGATGGGTTGGAAAGATAAAGGGCTGGAGAAAGATGAATCTAATGGGAGAGGACAGTGGATCATAGGAGAAAGGGAAGGAGAAGAGGACCCTGGGGAGGTGGTTAAGAGGTCAGAGTGGGAAATAGAAAGGAGGGGGAGGGGGAATTATTATTTTTTTTAAATCAGAGGGGAAATCAATAATCATGCCATCAGGTTGGAGGCTATCCAGGTGGAATATAAGGTGTTGCTTCTCTACCTGAGGTGGGCTCGTCTTGGCACGAGAGGAAGGCATGAACTGACACGACAGACCGTGATTGGGAATCGGAGTTAAAATGCTTGGCCACCGGAAAGTTCTGATTTTGGAGGGTGGAGCAGAAGTGCTTGATAAAGCGGTCCCCCAGTTTATGATGGGTCTCACTAATGTAGAGGAGCCATATTGGGAGCACCAACCCCAGCAGATCTGCAGGTGAAGTGTTGCCTCACCTGGAAGGACTGTTCGGGGTCCTGAATGGAGGTGATGGAGGAGATGAACGGGCTGCTTGTAGGGATAAGTGTTGGGAGGGAGCAGTGAGTTTAAACTTGCAATGCTGAAGACAAATCATCATTACACACTTAAAGATGCTATCATGAGCCTCCCTACTCTGGACTCATTTAATTCCTTCATTTGTTTGACATTTGCTGCAAAATATCTATGCTCAACAAATGCCACTTTGCTTCCTAAACATTACCTAAGGTACTATCCTTGCCAATTTTGCACCACATTATGTCTTACAACAAGCTTTTGCACAATCTAATCATACCAAATGCACTACTTTGTACTGCATTGTTTCTACTTTCAAAAGCTAAACACACGCTCCTGCCAGACTGTAAAGGTCAGGGTGTCAGGGCCCGAGGTGAGAGATGGGCCTGTTCAGCTCGCTTCTCCACTCTGAGATGAGCTAAGGGTCTGTGGACAGGACAATCTTTGTGGACTTCAGTTCAGAACGCTTTTTGCTTGTGTTTATTGTTTGTATGATTTGTTTTTTTTTTCTCTCTACATTGGGTGCTTAATGGTCTTTTTTTAAAAAAAATGGGTTATTTTGGATTTCTTTGTTTCATGGCCGCCTGTTAGAAGATGAGTAAGGTTGATTGAATAGAGATCAAGCTTGTATGATGTATACATACTTTGATAATAAATGTACTTTGAACTTTTTGAACTATGGTCTCTAAAATGTTATGCAATCTAGCACTGTTCGTTTACATTCAATGGTGCATCATACCAGGTGTTTTGTTGAATCACACATAGAATCAATAGGATGATGAATTCTGCAGTTCTAAGTTACTGCTCAGCAGCACCAATATTTTCCAATAGATCGTCCTCCATAAGATTGATTGGGCAATTAATATTTCCAGGAATCAGTTTTAATAATCCTTTATATCAAACAATCTGAGAAAGAAATTGGACTAGGAGATCCAGATACTTTACTATCCATGATAACTACAAAAACTCGCTTACTCTCCCTCAAGTTTCAATCCCCCTATTACGGCAATATTCATCCCTACACAGGTGGGCATCAAAACTACTGGAATGTATTCAACGGATTTCCACATCAATACAACTTTGGTTTATCTGTGCTTCAAGAGCGGAAGTTCCAGAACACACAGTAGCTTGCACAACTGCAATGCTTGGCAAAATCCTGTCTACACTATCTGATACCACAGGAATTACTTTAAATTGTCAAGATTAATTCCTCTCAAACAACTATGAGAAGTTGCATGAGGAGGAAATAAAGCAGTGACGGCATAGGCTGTGATCATCACAGCCTTGAAATCTCCTGGGCGGTTAAACCATACAAACCCTGCCAGAATACAAATGCTCATGGGATTTTAATTGATACTAAAACAAAAACATGATTAGAGAGATAAAAAGTGCATTTTGTTTGCATATTGCCAAGTACACTTTTATATTAACCTAAAGTACATTTGCTCCTTTCTGAAGCCCGCCTATTTTAGTTTCCAAGACAGTAACTGAAAATTCGTTCTGAAAACATGAAGACCTTCCGAGGTGAAATCTGCTTTAAACATGTTGTGTCTAAAATGCCAGTTGTCATTAAAAAAAAATCACCTTCTTCCACCATTTTGGATAATGTCGACATCACCTTTATAATGATGACATACCATTGCAAAAATTGGACTACTTATTCTCATGTAACTGAACTGTCCAGCAATGCTCTTTGTATCTTGTTTCACCTCTCCCACGTTTGTTTGAGCCTTGTGCCACACACAAGCATTTCAAGATAACACTTCAACAAAATCCCTGTTTGTCTTTGTGGCCTGTAATGGAAAATATGTTAAAAGTGTTTGTTGACATCCTCCAAACTGGCAAAACAAACCGAAAGTAAACATAGAATCAAAGATTGGACAGTTGACACTATTTTCAATCCTAGCTGTGTCTCCTCTGCTTCTGTAATGAAATCCAGACCTTTAAAGTGAAACTAGAAAAAAAAACAGGGTTGTAATAAGCATTTACAGTTTACTGTCCTCCTCCAGAAATACAACAACTTGTTATTAAGCTTTTGGCTAAGAACAAAATATTCATAATGTATGTGCCAATCTTGTATTTAGTTGGAGCCCTGCATCCCACTGTGCAGTGACTGTATCACCTACTTCAACAGAATTGCTCAGTTGGTGTCAAAGTCAAGAATCTGGTAAGAAAAACCCTACAAGACATAATTTACTCTTTCTTAGCAACAAAAGTAGAATGTATTTCTGCTCAGTAGAGGCATCAATGAAAGCCACTAACCTTCTTGGTTTATTACTGGCAAAATTTTGTAGGCCCCGAGCTTCCCCAGATTTTCAGACATTATAAACGGCAGTGTATAGTGGCTTAAATTCAGCTCCTAGAGCAATTCCAACGCCCCAGTTCCTCTGGGACAGCAGCTGAAAGTCCCTGAAAATCATGCCTTGATATTTTTTATGAGTAAGGGAGAAAAGAAAGGTGCAATTAAGATTATTATAAAGTCAAATGCATGCCGAACTTTTGGTTCAATGCATACAGGGATGCTTCAGATGCCCTCTGTTAATAGGACAGACCCAAATGGAAGGGGGCAAGATAAAATTCACAAGAAACTCAGCAGATGCATCTGTTTAAACTTATTCTTGTGTTATTTTGTAACAAAGGGTTCATGATCAGCCACTACATATAATCATTGATGACCTCTGTTCAATTTGTTTTGCCCTGCTTTGGGCAATAAACACTCTGACAGAACAGGACTGCAGACAGCAGCGGATGAGTTACCCATGCAAGCCACCTCAGCAATAGGGCATTAATGTCCAGAAGAGAGACCAGCCTCTATTACCCAGAATGCTTGGAACAAACATTGCTCAGATGGGGTCTCGCATCCTCCGGAATAATTAGGCCATAAAACCGTAAGACAATATGACCAGAAGACAGAAAAGCAGAATTAGGCTATTCAGCTCACAATCTTCTCTGCTTTATCGTCCCTTTCAACCCCATTCTTCTCCCTACAACTTTTGACATCCTGATAAATCAAAAACCTAGCCATCTCCACTTTAAGTATACTCAATGACTTTGCCTCCATAGCCGTGTGTGGTAATGAATTCTGCAGATTCACCACCCTATGGCTAATTTCTCCTCATCCCTCTTCTAAATGGATGTCCCCCTATTCTGAAGCTGTGCCCTCTGGTTCTAGACTCCTCCACTATAGGAAACATCCTCTCCACATCCACTCTATCTGGGCCTTTCAATATTCGATAGGTTTCAATGAGATCCCCACACATTCTTCTAACTCCAGCGAGTACAGGCCCAGAGCCACCAAACACTCCCCGTATGTTAACCCTTTTGTTCCCAGAATCATTGTTGTGAACCACCTCTGGACCCTCTCCAATGTCAAAATATCTTTTCTTAAATAAGGAGCCCAAAACTTCTCACAATACTCCAAGTGCATTCTGACCAATGCCCTTTAAAGACTCAGCATCACATTTAATTTATAACCCTTCCCAAAGTTAAGGCTGCAGTCTGCACTGTGACAAGAGTAGCCAACTTTAGTTGTGTGTATTCCTCCAGTCAGCAGACTTCCCACTACAAAATTTCACTTAATTCATCTTCTTCAATATATCAATAACCAAAATACAAAACATATAATCCACTAAAATGAAACATTTTCCTCGAAATATATTGGAAGAAATAATTCAACTTATTTTCCTGAATGAGAAGAGTAATGTAACACTTAAATTCTGTTTTCTGATTAAAACAAAACGTCGAAGATTTATTTTTCTTCACTACAGGACGTGGGAGTCACTGGTACATTTGAGATTTAATGTTCATCCTTAATACAAGCATTAAGGTGCCAACAAAATCAGTTCCAACATTGTTCAATATCACGCTACAGAAGCAGAGAAAACACACAGGACAACTTCCAGTCTGACCATAATACATCATGGTGAAAGCAAGATTCCTCTTCTCATTTCTACCATCAGAGCGGAGCCTGAAGATAAACACTCAAAAGGCTTTAGGAACAACTTCTTCCCCTCCACCATCAGGTTTCTGAATGACAACACATGAACACTACCTCCCTCTTTTTTTTTTGTCTCTGTTTGCACTGTTTTTATTGCACTGTACTTTTATATAATTTTCAATATTTTTATGCATTGCACTGTACTACTCCGCAAAACAATAAATTCCATGATATATGTCTGTGATAGTAACCCTGATTCTGATTCTAATTCTGACAATGTGAAGAAATGGAAATTTGCATAGGTACCTGGATGGGAGGGGAATGGAGGGCCATGGTCCTCTGCAGGTCGATGGGACTAGTAAGATTAATGGTTCGGCATGACTAGATGGGCTGAAGGGCCTGATTCTGTGGTGTAGTGTTCTATGACTATTATTCCTCTATACCACAACCTTCTACTGAGCTAAGTTATTCTCTCTTTATAGTTCAACTGAGGAATCCTAAACTGTGAATTTAGCTGTGTATGGAGGGTTAATATTCTGCCCACACAAACATGAAAATAAGGTGATCTTTGCTGTGTCAATGAGGGGAGAACAAGTGGAAAAAGCTACATAAAGAATTTTAATAAAAATATACATCTAAGTTTCAAATATTTATGGCACGGGCATGAATCATCAGGACCAGCAGTGCTGGCAGGCAAATTATACAAACACCACACATAGAGAACAGTGTTACTCTCTGGTATAATTATAATTCTTGGTCTCAGCACTCAAAGATAACATTGACTGCGAAGATACATTAAGCAGTTGTGCTATAAGTGTATAGCCAGTGAAGCAAATTCACACTCAGTGTTAGAGTCAATAGCCATTGGAACGAGAGTGCTGGGTGCATCATTAGTGCTGCCTGGTCAGGTACAGAGGTCCTTGGCCAGGGATGGTGGGGTCTATAGTGGGGGAGGGGGGATGAACAGCAAGTTGATTCTTGGCTGGAGGTAGTGGTCTGATATCAGGAATGTTTGCTGTTTAGTCAAGGGTGGGGAAATGGCTTGATCCTTGGTCTGGTGAAGATCTGTGGTTGGGGTACGATCATCAGTCTGCGCTGGAGGTCTGTGGTCAGTTTCCTTATTTTAGAATATTTTCACACAAGTCAAACTTCCCATGCAGTGACATATCCTGTGAAGAATGCTGTGAGCTATGAGGTGAGTGATAGGCAGGCACATTAAAGTCGTCAATGTCAAGATGCATGGAGGAGTTAGGCATCAGTTCATCACAGTTTTACACAAAATGATTCCCTTTCAGTTCAGGGGCAGGACAGAGTTGACACCAACATGGGCGTGGGTACTGTGCTAACGAAAAGCCTACAGTACCGGTTTGTGTCTGAGGAGAGAGAAAGGCACATAACAACTTCCCGCTTAATAGCGAACCTCCACTGAGCAACAATGATAAACTGTAAAATGCTGCAAATTCTTCCAAATTCAGAAACTGTAACATAAAAGTTGATTGCCATAGTCAGTGATAGCCATCCGGACTATAGACCTTACGTCACCCTGACGTTGCTGTTATGGACACAGCGCAGAGCAAATTTCAAAGCGGATATCATTGCTGAAGTGCAAACATCTCGGACACTGTTCCATATTCAATTCGCCCCTAAAGTGCACCTCAGTCACCATCTTGAAGCTCCAAGTGCCCAACAATCTATCTCACTTTTTCTCTGATTGGTTGAAGTAAGTAAAGGACATTTTTAAATTCTGCGGCAAATGCAAAATAAACCAGCAATAGTACACAACTTCGAGATTACAAGTTGTTTATTTTTTTTACTATTTATCTACCAAGTGTCAGTGTAAATTGCCTATTTAGAATATGACTGACCACCTAATTCCCTCCAATTTTTTTTGCAACTGTGTGGACCAACCATTGCTCTGAGCAGGAAATTTTTATGTGGCCTGAAAACTGTGCAACATTTTAAATGTTTATATAAAATTCCAGCTGCGTGGCAACAAAGGGTATGTGCGTGGGAGCATTTCAGTTACTGCATGGCCTCGCACCTGCACAACTTAAAGGGAACAGCGCACATTAAGACTAACTGGAAAAAAATGTTGGGCACCCATTTGCTCACATCAAGAAGAGTGCCAGAAATTATAGATAGTGAAGTGCAGTTTAGTTTGCCCGATATTTTAATTTCCTAATAGAAACCTAGAGTAAATACCAGATATTACTGTGTGCGTATCTCTGTAACTGGGTACTTCACAAAGAAGTATGACGTTTTTGTAGCTGTATGAGCTGGATGTCAGGGCAAGATTTGTGACCATAAAACCACATAGTCCTGGTCCACTAGCTTGAAAATGCAAAGTGACCCTTTGCCAAAATCTTAATTACCAGTAGGGAGACCAGCACATCTCAAGAAATAGGGATCAACGATAAATAGTAGAAGAGCCCAAGGACCTAGACTTAACTTACAGATTTCAGATTTGGGACTGAATCATCTTGCAAAAACATAGTAGTCTGTGTTGCAACTATCGGAGAGCTCTCATAAGGTGGAGGCATGTCTTCGAGGACACTGCTTACAGCACTTATTTCCTTTAGTTTAAATGGCACTGTAGATAAAATCCAAGTTTATAAGAAAATGTAGAGTTTGCACAAAAGATGATTGTTGTAATTTACTGTCATAAAATGTATAATTTGGGAAAGTAAAATCAAGGAGGAATTTCCATTCTAAACATGCTCAGATAAATTTTCAAGAAGCCAGATAGTTTGGAGATTTATTTTAATGTGTTTACCAAAAATTAGCATTAATTTTGGCATTCATTTGTGCCATTGGCGGGGATTCTTTCATGTTTACTGTAGGCCATTCTGTTACTATAGATGATCCATCACTGAACTAAAGCATTGACAGAAAATGTTCTTCATATTTTTCAGTCTCATTTTACAATATAATGTATGATGGTCCTGCCCTGCCCTAAATCTGCTTTCAATGACTGTCAACACTTTAGCAAACAACTTCTCCTCCACCAATGAAAACATAATTTCTTCTCAGCAAGATTAAATAATCATTATTGGCAGACTCATTGGTCAAAATTATTGGTTTTCACTTTAAAGTTCGTCAACATTCAGCATCACTTCTCTGCAAATCGCAAGGCAGCGTTTCAACCTTTCCCCTACAGCACCTGAGAAGTTGCAGTCAGTGATGTTCTGCTCACCCACAGGCTGTGCCATTACTAATGCATTCTGAAACTTGTTATGAGCCTCACCTTTACATAGAAATGTTTTACTCATCCATTAGTGTTCTTTATACACATATTTCCTTAGCCTTGAAATGAGTCTTGCTTGACCACTTCAGGGACCATGGGCTTCTGTCGCAAATAAACCAGACCCAGAAATTATTCAACTAGCATTTTTTTTAGTTATCAATTCAGTAATTCTTTACTTCAAGAAATAAAGAAAATGGGGGACACTTCCCTCTCCCTTGCCAAGGAAAGGAAGAACCTGTGGGTTGTCAAATTTAGATGAAATACGAAGCTTTTGGGGTATCTACAAGGTCTGTGTCTTTGCTATCACTTAGCACACACTTGGGCTCAGTGACTGTCCCAATGTGTGTTTAGTTTTGCTGGTGGGGGGGGGGGATCGTTGCTCGCTGCCACTTGCACGTGGGACGGGGGAGCTGGGGGGGACTTTGGGGTTCTCACAGTTAACTGTCGTTCATTCTTTGGGGCACTTCTCTGTTTTCATGCATGTTTTGCGAAGAAAAAGCACCTCAGGATGTATATTGTACACATTTCTCTGACATTAAACTTGACCTTTGAACCTTTAAACCTTCAGTTTAAATCTGTACTTGATGAGACTTGAACTCATGTCACTGGATCTTTATGATTTCATACCGCTGTGTTTCTACTAAACCACTTCCATAATCATTATGTTTTTCTATTATTCTTCTAAACTATTACAACACGTTGAAAAGGGTGTGACTTCCAAAAGCAACCTAAATACAATTATGTTACAAAATACGAAATCTCTTTTCCATAGATGCTGCCTGGTCTGCTGAGCCCCTCCACCATTTTGTGTGTGTATGTCGTAAAACATCTGCCATGGAGGAATTAATCTGATATGCATGGCCTGCCACTCACTAACAAGTTATAAATCCTTTGATTTTCTAAAAATACTTCAAATATTTCCTTTGCCTAAGAAACTTCACATTCCATTTTAATCCTGTGAGAACACCCCCATCTTTATTTCACCTTCTGCAAAATCTGGCACTCTCGGCTTGTACAACTGAGCGTGTAAGTCAGACTTGAAAGTGAAAACTCTAATTTATAATATAGCAACTTGTCGTAATTTTGCAATTTGATTGCCTTCTCAGCCTTCCCACTGTGGCTCGATGCCATGAATCCCTTCTGGCACAAGCCTGACTGAAGTGACATCAGAAAAGAGGAAGTACAGACCACAGAGCCTACTTAATGTCGGCAAGCATGAGTCTTTTGAGGCCAGCGGCAAGAACCATCCTTCACCACTGATCCCGGACATCTGGGCCACTGCGTAATGGCTCGCAAGCTATAATATGTTTTATGGAATGAATTACTGGTGTTAATTAATTTTTCCTGGTTGCTTTCTGGGAATAAATTCAACTCCCATCAGGAATTGCATTCTCTGTGCTTGCTATGTAAGTGTCGGCTGCTATGGCATGGCTTAAAGGACACTGAGTTTTAACTTAAGTGCTGAAGTTTCACCCTAGTTATTCAACATATTACTCAGCACTGACGTTCCATTGAACTAGTTAATATGTTGAATGATTGCAGTGAAACTTTCCATTACCTTATGTCCAAACTTTAGGCTGCATCTGCCAGTTCTGCTGCTTCACTGTGATGTTAAGCGCTCTACATTACTATGGTTGCCTTGTGTTCTAGCAGATACACTAATCAGAGATCTTGGGAAAAGGGTTATTAAATTAGTGGAGATAGCAAAGTCCTGCACTTCAAAGTAATTTATTGCTGCAGCCCATTAAGATAAACTCAAAACACTTTTCCTTCTTACCCAAGTGACCTTAATCAAACAGTTTGCATGAAAATTATCACAACACAGAAACCCCAAAAACAAAAGCGACCAGCAGCTTCAAAGTCTAAACTGACAAAGCCGCCAAGGGGAGATAAACAGATGCCTGTGAATAATGTTTCACTTGCATCCAAATAAAGAGCATTCAGACACAAATCTTCTTCCAACACTTCATCTTTTTCCTTTCTTCCATGCTCTTCTATGCTTTCCTATCAGATTCCCTCTTTTCCAGCACTTTACCTCTTTCACCTGTCAACTTCCCAGCTCTTTAGTTCACCCTTCCCCCCTCCCAGTTTCACAACACTTTGTACTTCTTCATCCCCTCCCCCTGCCATCTTGCTCTGACTTCTCATCTTTTTTTCCCATTCCCCGGCCCGAAACATTGACTGGTTACTCTTTTCCACAGATGCTGCCTGGCCTGCTGAGTTCCTCCAGCATTTTGTGTGTGTTGCTCTGGATTTCCAGCACCTGCTGATTTTCTCATGTTTCATTTCTTCAGCTGACTTTCCTCAGACACCTCAGATGTGGATTAAGTGCCAGTACAGTGAACTGAGCATAACAATGTGCTCCACTTCAGCACCAAGGGAAGCCTGTGCCATCCTGTGAAGGCCTCACAAATGGATTTAAAAGTTCTATTAGAGCATGTGCCCAACCAAAACAGTTTGCACTGCCTATAAACGGTCAAAGCTGGATAGGAAGGGAATTGAGGTAAATGGGACTGGAAATGGGCTGGAATGGATAATGCGGGCTGAATAGCCTGCTCCATGTGATACACCTCTGAGTCTATGAGTGGAACTGATGCCAGTTTTGTTCAAATTTCTCTCACCGCAGTATTCCATTCTGTTCAGTATGGCAGGCAATTGAACAAAAAGGACAGTATTTCCCTCCACAAGCTCCTCTGTTTTGGGCCTCCTACTGTTGTGGAGCGATTGTGAAAGATCTGAAACCAGGTCTAGGAGCAGGTCAGCAGGTGGTCACAATTAACAAGTAACTTTAGGGGGAAAACTCTTCAGGGGAATGGGACACTAAAGGAAAGGGCACACATTCAGTGAGCAGTGGGGAGAGTTGGGGTGGTGGTCTGAAAGGCCAAGTGGAGCCCAAAAATTATATCAGAGGTGAGGAGTTTGTAGGTAGGGGAGAAGGAACGAGAGAGCGGAGAGTAGGTCAAAACAAAGCACAATTCATAAGAAGGATCTACCCAACTTATCAACGCCTTAAACTCACCAGGAATGGACCAGATAAAACTGTTGCCTTTTAATTCCAGTTTTGGCCTTTTTCTGTGTAAATGACTCATAGCAGTTGCTTACCTTGAAGGGAATGCTGGAGTATGCGGCATCAAAACCTGCTTTGCTCACTGATTGGTTATCCAACAGCTTCCATACATTAACACATTTTACACAAAGAGGGTTCAGATCAATTTTTCGAAAGTAAATAATTGGATTTTATATTAATTCCTTCAGGTGGCACAAGAAAATGTGTTCCACCATAAAGTTTTAGCCTGTGGTCAGTATCATGAATGTTTCTTGGATCATGCACTGTGTCAAATGTCTGCCAAACTTTTACATTACAGGATGAGTACTCCTTATCCAAAATGCTTGGGGTTGGAAGTGTTTGGAATTCAGAATTTTTTTGGATTTTGGAATATATAATCGGATAGCTTGTGATTGCCATCATTTCTGACTGTGAATTTATGTGCTATCGATAAGCAGTATTTGTCATCCACTTGTTAATCATATATATGTACTTAACTAAAAATGATTACATGTCATTAATATAATGAAAATATAATTTGTGCAGGGTAGCAAAAGCAACACAGCAGCATCGGGAGAATACCTGAATCAGTTGTTGAACAACGACAAACAACGACAGGTTTCAGTCTCCACCTATGATGCCATGTTTTGATTAAAAGGCTACAGCGCACTGTATTTGTATTTTACTTTTTTTAGGTTTTTATGTAAGGTAGAAATACAATCAGCATTGGAGACTTGTTCTGGTGTTAAATTTTCATCAGCAACAATCTTAGCAACCTCATCAATGAATTTCTTTGTTCTAAATGCTTTAAAAATGTAATGCCATGCTTTTTCTTAACTTTCTGCAACCAGCCTGTTGAATATTCACAATTACCTTCAATTTTCAGTTTGTCATGATAGATCTTAGCTTGTTTCATGATCAGCATACTGTTAAGTGGCATATCTTCACTCTGACGCTGATGAATCCATTCTTTCCATACACGATCGAGAGCTTCATTTTGTTGCTTTATGCAGTGTTTTTCTAGTTTTCACTAACTTCTGTTCATTACATGTGTGAGGTCACTTTTCAGAACTGTCTGTGGTGCAGGGACCTGCGCATCACCTGGGAACCTTTCCAACACCTGCTGAAATTTTCCATTTGTGACATCATGCCATCGTTCAAAACAACTTTGGATTTCAGAGGTTTTAGGATTTTGGAATTTCAGATAAGGGGTACTCAACCTGTATAATAGTAGCTATTTAATTTAGTTGAAAAATGCATTGGGGTGTCATGATAGTGCTTTAGAACTGTAACTATTTTATTGTCATTATAGAACATGGCAATTGCAAAGATTTGAGGATTTTCCCTGAACTTCAGAACAAAACATCTTACTGCGGCTAAACACAAATTGCTGTAGGAAATCAGAAGTCAGGAAGCCATCTATGGAGGGGAATAAAGAGCTGATATTTCAGGCTGAGACCCTTCATTAGGACTGAAAAGGAAGGGATAAAAAAAAACAGAGGAAGAAGGTAGGGGGAGAGGAAGGAGTACGCTAGGAGGTGATAGGCGAAACGAGGCAAGGAGGAAGGTAGGTGGATGGGAGAGGGAGGAATGAAGTGAGAAGCTGGGAAGTGATTGGTGAAAGGTTAAAGGACTTAAGAAGGAATTTGATAGGAGCGGAGAGTGGACTATGGGAGAAAGAGAAACTGGCTCTTTATTTTCTTCCATAGATATTGCCTGACCTACTGAGTTCATACAGCACTTTGTGTGTGTTACAATGGATTTCTAGCACCTGCAGAATCCCATGTGTGTGTGTGTGTGTGTGTGTGTGTGTGTGTGTGTTACTGAGTCTAAATCTGTCCATTTCTTTTTCAATTGCTATTGATCTTCACAGTGAAATAGAAGCTGACCAACAATTCCTCATTCACTGACCTCTGTTCACAAATTTCAGCAACACTCTTCCCAAAGCTCCCATCCAGCAGCTCACTCAGAAGCTGTTGTTTGTTTATTCTCCTTTCACTCCTTGCAGAGACATACATAAAAACATAGAACAATACAGCAGAGGTACAGGTCCTTTGGTTCCCCCATGTCTGCATTAGCCATGACACTAATTTAAATTAATCTGCCAGCACATACCCTTCTATTCAAGTGTCTGCCTAAATTCCTCCTAAACTGCTTCTAGCACCTTTCCAGGCTCCCACCCTCTAAGTATAAAGAGCTTGGCTCACAAAGTTCCTTTAAACTTTCCTTGAATCTGCGACACACTACTGCAAGATCAGGAATTGCTTTTACATGCATATTACATACTCATCTGGAATAATTTGAATGTCTCTGAGTGAAAACTTTGCACGGCAAGGCAGACAGGCAAAGAAGCAGAGATGATTTTTAACTTGAAACTTTCAGCCAGCTGTCTTACGTTTGAAGCACTGCCAGCTTACGCAAAACTTTGTCATCAGCATGTTGAGTGATGCCCTGGGGTACTTATAAACTAAAATACATCAAAATATGGCTTAGGTGGGCGTGACGTATAGGAAAAGCACAAAGGTATATGGGAACAGGGCTGTACATGTTACGGGGAAAATGCAATGCACAGTTAGCAAGTAAATACCGTTTTTAGCAACTATGATGTGACATGTTAATATGGGACCTTGAATTCTCCGGCAACACTATCATCATACAAACTGACAACAATAGATAAAATACAAAGTAACACTTCAACCACAAGGTCAGAAAACATCCATTTGTGAAGGTTACGGGCTAACTGCAGCATTTTGCTCCTAGCTTCCCATTAAAGAATTCCCTACCAGTACACCAGAGAAAGCAAAAGCCATATAAATGCAAAAAGCCTTAATTTACAGAAAATTGCCGTCCAAAATGCATCCCTCTTTATTCCCAAATCCTATTAACTGAAACCTTTAAATAAAAAAGGGGCAGCTTCATTATAAGTTAAAAATGTGACAGAGCACTCAATAATGCAGTAGTGTTAATTCGCGCTGAATAGGTCATTATCTTTTCATGATTCTAGCACTCATATCCAGTCCCTTTATGAAACCTTTCAGTTGCATACTGTACTTCAGTAATCTCTTTGCCATTCTGAATTGGAAAATGAACAAGTTAAAATCTTTCATCTTTAAACTAGTTTTAATAAGGATATATATGAATTACCTACAAATAATTTGACAATGTGATCATATATGTCAAGGTACACGTACTAGAACATCAAATCTATCTTTTATTTTCTGCATAGAAACTACCACATCATTTGGTGGGAGCCAACTAAAGACCGTTAGGGATAGAGACCTCATTTCTAATCAGTTTCTGACCCGTTATGTTAGTGCAAATCTTTAAAATGGCAGTGAAAATTTGAAGGAAACAAGCTAATTCCATAAAAATCAGAATTATTATTTTTTCATTGGTGTAATTTTAATACAGGTTTACAGTGGCATCAGCAGAATTTTTTTTTCCCCAGTGGTAGGCATATTGTTCGGAGGTGCTTGCCTTTTCCAGAGAAATCGCGACACTGCAACAGGACAACATGGATTTTAAAATATTGTCTGGACAAAACTATTCGGGTCATTAATGTGAACACTCAGCTATAGGCTAACACATCAATTAAAACCTGTGCAATATATATCAGCAGACAAGGCTACTTCACAAACCCTTCAGGGTCAGATTCACAGACAGAATTATCAGCTTTTGTATCTAAGGGTGAGAATACAATCATTTCTGAGAGCTTCTGAATTCATCCAGGAGCCTTGGCCCTGTTTTTGTTACCCATTGATAATTCAATTCAAAATTGCTTGGCTTACGTCCAAGCAACAATATTTTCTGGCTGTGACCTAATCACAATATTGCTATGGTTCAACTCTTTGACACAATTACTTTGAGGATTCCTGTTACTGGTACGTTTGCATTTGGAGAGGGTCACAGAATGGGAGTTATTTTAACAGGTGTATTTTTTGACAGGACAATCCAATTTAAATTTTTTGCACTGATTGTGGAATAGGTCAGAAGAAAGAAATAAAACTTTGGGCCCAGTTGCCAATGTATTTGAAAACTAAAATAGGCCAGCCTGAAAAGTCAATTAATTTCATGGTCCCTTGGGTGTGAAAAGAGAAATAAGATGGAACAGAAGAATAAAGTATGTAATTGAATTAATCTGCTCATGTCATACAACAGAATTTTGAAGCAGTGCACTGGGGAACAATCTCAGTACAAATTAGAAGTGACTAAACGAGGACATGGTGTTACTGGCAAACATGCAGCCACGGCACGTGATACGGCACAGAAAATGCCCGTCGAACCACGCCACCCAGCAACCCCTGCCCCCCCCCCCCAATTTAATCCTGGCCTAATCATGGGTCAACTTACAATAACCTATTGACCTACATCTTTGGGCTGTCGGAGGAAACCGGAGCACCCAGAGGAAATCCACGAGGTCACAGGGAGAGCTTACAAACTTTCCAGGCAGCAGGGGGAATTGAATCCAGTTTGCCTGTACTGTGAAAGGTTGTACTAACCACTATGCTAACACGCCACTCTTGTTATTTCTGTTTCCAACACAGCATCACATTCTTAAATGTAGCTGGGGACAAGCAACAAATGCCGGCCTTGGTAGTGAAGCCTTATCCTTAAAACACCAAAAACAATACCAGATTTCTTCCATTCTTAAAATAAAACAAACATAGTCAAAATTATGAATTTAAATTGAAGCCTTAGATTTCCTTTGGTGGATGGGAATCTAAAAAGTAACATGTCCTTTTCTATTTCCACAATAAGTCTACCTCAAGTTATTCAGACAACTGCATCTCTGCTGCCCCAAAGAGTAATGCAAACCTCAATCATTTTCCTTGTAACCTAATCTCCCCATAACCCTATCGACTATATCACCTATCAACATAAGAGGCAATTTACCATCAGCAACTAATTTACTATCCTATACAGTTTTGGACTGTGCCAGGAAATCCCATCAGAGCCAGAGGAACCCTAAGCAATCACAGGCAGAACATATAAACTCTCACAAACAGGTTAAGTATAAACTTAGATCACTGGAGCTGTGTCGACCTGTACATCCACTGTGCCTTCATGATTTACTGCAATGTCATGCATGGAGAAATCAACTGAATTCAATGGGCTTTTACATTCTTTAAACTAAGGAAATATTGAAATGGCTTTTGAATTTCGCATCCCTTTAAGATCAAAGATCAATGCATGTCAAAGCCGAATATTTTGTTCTTAATCCTAAATCAAAGTTTCTATGTAAGATGCATAAACTTTCTATAAATCAAGAAAAAGAGCAAAGTACAAAGTTCTCAGTAAATTTATCATCAAAGTACTTATACTTTGTCACCATATGCAACTCTGAGATTCATTTTCTTGTGGGCATACTCAATAGATCTATAGAATGATAACCATAATGGAGTTAATGAAATGTCGCCCAATTAGGGCGTTCAACCAGAGTTCAAAAGACAACAAACTGCAAACACAAAAAGAAAGAAAGAATAAATAAATAAATAAATAAATAGCCGGGCATACAAATAGATAATTAAATAAATAGATAAATAAGCAAGCAATAAATACCAAGAATATGAGACGAAGTGTCCTTGAAATTTAGTCCATTTGCTGTGGGAACCAAATGAAGTTGAGTGAAGTTATCCCCCTTGGTTCAAGAAACTGATGGTTGAGGGGTCGTAACTGTTCCTGAATCTGGTGGTGTGAGTCCTGAGGCTCCTGTACCTTCTTTCTGATGGCACCAATGAGAAGACAGCATGTCCTGGATGGGTTCCCCGAAGATGGATGCTGCTTCAAACACTGATGTTTGGCCTGGAGAGGCCCAGATTTCCCATCCAGTATGGAATGTAGACAGTTGTAAATTATTCCGGCCATTTTGCTCCATTGCCATTTCAAAGAAGGACACTTCTTTTTACTGAGTAATCTCAACACTGGGTAGCACACAACTGGTACAGTACTAAAATCCTTTCTTTCACCTTTTGCCAACTTACTTTTGTTTCTGGTCTGAAGATAAAATGGAACCTAAAGCCTCATTAAGTGAAACTGAGCCAATATTTTCAAGCTATTAGTTTAGCAAAATACCCGATTCCCAGGTCTGTAAGGGCCATGTAACCTCCTGAGTCGATTGGCAGAGTTCTAAAACTTCGTTTTTCTGTTGGCTTGAAGACTGCCACATCCCAGTAAAAGAGGTGTTTGCAGACAAATACAGTTCCATCTACTCTTACCCATTCCCTTGCACTTTCCCCTGGAATTGTAGGAGGTGTAACACCTGTACCTTCGCCCCTCCCTCACAACCATCCACAGTCTTTAGGATCCTTTCCAGGGGAGGCAGAGATTTACCTAGGTGTCTTCAAAATCTGGCCAATTGCATTTGCTGGTCATGATGTGGTTTTCAAACCACTGGAGAAACTAAGTGCAGACAGGGTGATCATTTCAAGGAATACCCACAGTCACAATACCTATACAATGGCCATCCTGGTCTTCCAGTTGCATGTCATTTTAATTTTCCTACCCATTCCCACGCCACTCTTTCTGTCCTTGGTCTTTCTCATTACTACAATAAGGCCAAATGCAAACTGGAAGAACAGCGTCTCATTTTCCACTTGCATTGCTCGTATAGTTCTAATTTTAGTTAACTCGATATACCCCTCCCATATTTACTCACCTCTTTAAAGTTCAAAGTAAATTTATCATCAAAGTACATATATGTCGCCATTTACAATTCTGAGATTCAAATTTTTGCAGTCATACTCAATAATTCCATAATAAAATTAATGAAAGACCACACCCATTGGGCATTCAACCAGTGTGCAAAAGACAATAAACTGTGCAAATACAAAAATAAATATTAATAATAAATACATATGAAATAAATATTGAAGAACATGAGATGAAGAGTCCTTAAAAGTGAGTCCATATGTTGTGGGAACATTTCTGTGATGGGGCAAGTGGAGTTAGTTACCTTTGGTTCAAGAGTCTGGTGGTTAAGGGGAACTAACTTCCTGAACCTGATGGTGAGAGTCCTGAGGCTCCTGTGCCTTCTTACTGATGGCAGCAGTGAGAAGAGAGCATGTCCTTGATGATGGATGCTGCTTTCCTGTGACAATGCTCCTTGCAGATGTGTTCAATGCCGGGGAGGGCTTTACCCTTGATGAACTGGGCCATATTCACTGCTTTTTTGTAGGATTGCAGACCTGTTCACCTAAGTTTCTCTATTTGTACATTTTTTTTCATTCCCCACCCCTCCAAACTGATTGTATCTACCAGCAAGCAGCCTTTGTCTGACCTGTCTCTCATACTCCTACATACCAGCAATCTTACCTTGTCCCTCTAAGTCCTGATGCTCGACACACAAAGCACTGACATTCACCTTTTGCCTCCACAGATGTTTCATTACTCTCATGATAATGTGCATCAAGAACAACCCATCTTCTCCAAACCATACAGAGTATTCTCCTGGATTCCACATGCAGTCTGAGCCATGTTCCCTTTCTTCTTACTTTTTTCTCACTTCCATTTTACTTATCTGAACTAGTAATAATCTCACATGAAGTGCAAAATGATTAAAGACATTAAAATGAGGAAAATTCAGAATAGAGAAGGAAAGGGGGTGATGGAGAGCATGGGAAAATATACATAACAATGCACCCTGTGCCATATTTTGAGATTAAAAACTCCAAGAATAAGATAGCATTCCATCTCAGTATTGGTTAGCATGCACTATGATGCTGGTGCAAGTGACAGAAGATAACTGAATGGTGATAATGTAAAATATTGTAAAACACATGACGTCACAGAATTTGGGAAATCCGTTAAATTCTTTTTTTCTACAATACCTTCAATTGTGCCTTGTTTAATCTCGTATCATTCAATGTTCAGAAAGCCAAAGCAATTCTTAGAAGTACCGCCAGATATAAGGTTAGAAAAACAGCAGTGTAGTAGTGAACAATTTGCAATCCCCAACAGCTTATTTGTAGCTAAATGTCACTGAGGCTGGATTGCATAATTTTGGAGTGGTTTAACTGCACAAGCAAGAAAACATATTTGATTGGAATTGTTCCTATTAATAGCATTAAGTACTTGAAATAAGCCTTTTTGAGCTTTCACTTTACTGTTAATCAGTTAAAGTCCCAACTGAGCATTTTCAAACTGCAACATTTCAAGCTTGTCTTTTTATTCATTAATCACAAATCTCCAAAGGGTACTTTAGTCAACTACAATGTTTTTATAAGTATACATTTCTAATTTAGTCTACAGAGAGGAGAGTTTTCTAGGTTAAAATGAAAACTTTTCAAATGTGAATTTCACAGTTAAAATGGTGTCCTCTCATCGCAGCATCCTAACCTGTGCAAACATAAACTACTGGAATTGATTTATCTGCCCTGTTATACTATACAACTTGCTGAATTCCCCTTCTACCTTAGCTTTCATCTACCTAGTCCATAGGGCTCAAATTTCTTAAATATTTGTCCTCTGTGGTACAGTTGTTTAGACTGTGTGCATGCATTTCCTTAATACCATTGATAAAAAATTAATTGAAATGGAATATGATCCCTGTGCAGTATAACAGCCAACCTTCTATACAGTTGTCTTCTACAGCCATACCGTCTTGCCTTATTAATTCTTTGCAATATTACCTACTTTGTTATTGAGAAACTCAACTGAGTTATTCCCATGGCATTAACAGGGAGTGCAAAGAGTTTTCAGTTATACGCAGAAGCCAAAGAATTTGTTTATAACTCTGCATTGAATATAGATTTTAAACATTTCTGAATAAAAAGAAGAAAGATTTTGTATACATTAAGCAACAAAAAATTCTACAGATGCTAGAAATCTTGAGCAACACACAGAAAATAACGCGGGTGATGCTAACAGGCTCAATAAGTGGATTAAAAAGACTGGTTCTGTTATAGGAATCAAACTGGACACACTGGAGGCTGAGATAGAACAAAGGACCCTACAGAAAATCCTGGCAATTCTGGACAATGTTTCTCACCCTCTGCATGCCACCTTGGCTGAACACAGGAGCACTTGCAGTAATAGACTAAAACAACTGTGCTGCTCCACAGTTACATGAGGCCTTTCATATATATGAGGTCTATGAGGTCATATATGTGGTCTTTCTTACCCTCGGCCATAAGGCTCTATAATGAGTCAACCTATAGCCAGGGAAGTGATGACCCCCTCTTGTTATACTACTTAGGGTATCTTATTTTTTATTTATTCTTCTTACTTCTCTTCTAATATTGTATTTTTGTGCACTTGTAACGCTACTCACAAATCTCACAAATCAACAGATAACCATTGAAATGTTTAACAAAGTGGATAAGAGGACAAACATCAAGGATAATCTGTTTTTACTTCTAATAATTCCAAGAAGTATTTTACCTCTGTCTGAACAGGTGCAAACCTACATGGGGCAATAGTCTGCAATCTTTCCCAGAGAAAGAAGGTATGGTAGAGTAACAGAGAATTATAGAATGGAAACAGGTCCTTCGGCCAACTCATCCATGCCAAATATTGCCCCAGTAAGCTCGTCCCATCTACACATAGCCCTCAAAACCTCTCCCATCCACATACTTATCTAAACAACTTTTAAGCATTGCTAATGTGCCTGCCTCAACCACTATTTCTGGCAGCTTCTTCCACATTTTGCATAAAGAAGTTATTCCTGATGTCCCTTTTAAATATCTCAGTTCTGATCTTAACCCTATACTATCTTGTTTTTAGAACCTCCTCCCTGGGGATAACAAGTCTATTTGCTTCCATCTTATCAACGCCCCTCAAGAATCTACCCATGTAATTTTCATCCATATTAATATTATTTAGTTCAACCACCTACTGATTTCTATTCCATGGCTGACAAGTACCCTTTCCACTTGTGATAAATGGTAAGAGTACATGAACAATAGCACATGTGATTTTCACTGTGGAGATCTGTCAATGGGAATGGGAGTGTCTTATACAGTGTAATGTTTTCCACTGCATTAGATCTATGGTGCTCAGCTATCCAGGTCCTACCAGCACAATGATAAACTTTTTCAACAGGTTGGAATGTCAATGCATAAGGAGGTCAAGAGTCTCACTTTGCATGCTGGTAGGCAGCTTCAACTTGCTGGAACAAGAAGTATTGCCAAGTGGACTTGCTGGTCAAATTTTTTTCACTTGTTGTCAAAGTTACCACAGCGCTAACTTCCTAACCTCTGGATCATTCCAAGCTGTCCTGGAGTTACAGTACTGTGCAAATGTTTCAAGCACATGTAAAAAAAAAAATTCTGTTAAGTGAAGATGCGTTTGAAATTAATGAAATGAAAAGTTAATAAATATCCAAAAAAAATTATAAAGAGCAGTAAGCAATAAAAAATCTAAATCAGATCATTAGTATTGCCTTTAAAACTGCATCAATTCTTCAAGTACACTGTCATGAAGTTTTGAAAGAAAATTCACTGTTAGGTTCTTCCAAGCATCTTCGAAAACTTGACACTGTTCTTTTGCAGACTTGGGCTGTCTCACTTGCTTCTCTCTCCAGGTAATCCCAGGCAGCCTTCGTGATGTTGAGATCAGGGCTCTGCGGAGGCCATACCATCTGAAACCTTATAAAAAATCTACAGTGCCTAAGACTTTTAAACAGTACTGCATCTGCAAAGATATTATAGTCCACACACTGATTTCTAAGACAGTTGCTGGCTAGAAGCAGCGATTACACCACCATTTCCTGCAACAAGACCAGTCAGGATGAGCAGGTGTTGGCACTTTGGCTCTGAATGGCTACCCTCATTATTCGAAATCCATTGACCATAAAAAAAAAGAATAATGAAGTCACTGCCAGATCACCCATCACCTTCATCAGTAAGTAGCTGGGTGTGAAACTACAGGAAGATCTTTCTGCACGTGTGCTTTTGCCCCCACAGTCACTCATTCACTCACTCAAACTCTTTCCATGTCCCTTGTCTCAGAATGTTCTCAGGTAAGGAACACAGTGAAAAGGTCACTGAATATCAGGGTATGAGGCACAGGAGGCACAATTGCAAGGTAACCAAGAGATACATCAAGAAGCAAGCCATAAGGATATTGAACATGTGTATTTTTGCCTGGTTTGATCAGGACCACTTGAAAAAGCATCCCCTGAGATTTCCAGGTTGGTTGTGCTCTTCATAAAAAAGCTCAGAGCATGAAGTCTCTGCACATGATTTCCAAGAATCTGAGGAGTACACAGAACGTGAGACACCCATTGCAAGAGAAATGTGTATCCAGGATTCTCAGGATATACTCATTACTGCCACTTTCTCTTGAGCCCCATCAATGCACCCACTTGACACCCAGATTCAAAAACCTTTTGACCTACCTCCACAATAAAAGCAGCCTTGCAAATAGTCAAACAACTAAGAAAGTTGCTATGAGGTTTCACTACTTTACAAGTACTTTTCTCTCCCCCTCAAATGCCAGCGTTCTCTTCACATTTACACACTTTCCAGAAAGCACAGAACACCCCTGGGCACACTGCTAATTAGTGATGGCCCTGTTAATGTGATTCTAATTGATCTATTAGCATATTGAAAATTGGCAATCCACATTTACCATGGATATTGCTCCTGCACGGTTTCCCATGCTGAATTTAAATGCAGAGGTTGCCTGGTTAGGAGAGTCTTCCCAACACATTATCAGTTTCTGCAGATTCAACACTCCACCAATTGTCTCTCATCAATCAAAGACCCAAAATTACCTCCTAAATCGTGGCATTGCAACTCCTCTCATAATCCTCGATAGAATACCTCAGCACAAAATTAAGTATTTGACACTACAGAAGCAATAGAATTATAAATAACATTAGTAGTCAGAAGGCAGAAAATCAGATATTTTATTGACGAGTATTTATTCCACCATCGGAAAATAATAGATTAGTCAATTAAGCACCGTTTCTCATGATATTTTAACCTCCTACTTTTAGAATTATGGTGCAAAACAGAGTTAGAACTTAATAGTTTAGTCTCATGTGTTGGGTTTAATTGGAATATACTCTACAAATACACCATTGTTTGATATAGTTCCTATTCACTGCATATGTCAATGTCTGCCCTGCTCAACCACTCTCCTTCTGACTCTGCCAAATGTACATTCTCAGCCTCTCTGTACACTTAATAGGAGAGCCTTCATTTGTCACCACACCACATTATCCATTACTCTAACTCCCAATACACTGCTACTTGTCTATCTGCCTTAAAAGGTACTTAAAATTTCCCTACAGATGACGACTTGGACTGAGCATGCATGCAAGTCCTGCTGAAGCCCATGTTAGTGAGGGTGCTGAAATTCACTCTTGCCTAAAGTTTGCAGAGCAGGTAAAGTACAATATCCATCAAAACTTAAGCGTATTTGACAAACTAGGTGCCACTCTGAAGCTCTTTGCTACGACCATCCACTTTCACACTGTTAATGAGAGATGCAATTAGAAAGGATTATGAACTAAAATTTCTATTGGCAGGGATTAAAATTACAATGCTTTCATGATTTCTGATTTTCTTTCAAGTTGCAAACGCCTGCAGAGAATGGTGTACCATGAATTAACGGATGTGTTTTCTGACCAAGATTGTTATGAAATCAGTTCCTTCCAGATATGCACAATTTTATCAGCAATCCCCACGGAATATAATAGAAGTAGGAGAAAGAGCAGAACACTTTCAGAGAAGGAGAAGAGAAGTAATATAAAGTTGGCATGTTGCTGACATACTAAACAACTGGCTCAAATTAATCTCATTGGGAGTTTGTTCCATTTATGGAGGCTTTCAAGTTTAGCACTGTACAAATTTTACCACTCTTCAATCATAATATCTAATTTGCAACGTTTTACTGGAAAATTCTCAATAATTATGGAATGCCTTCACACATGTTGTTACAGTATGTTAAAGGTAAGCTGTGGTACAATTCTACTAAAATAGCAACAAGCTGAATATTGTGGGTCAGGTTCACTTTCACATGAGGCTTTCTACATCATTTTGTGTGGAGATTGAGGTAACTGGATTAAAATTACTCAACTAAGGTCAGTCCAGAATTTCCAACATTTAAGAATTTGAAATTCAGGATCAAACTTTTTCTGACACACTAGATTGTTTACTAGATACTGTCAACCTGGTCAATGTAATGTCAAATTAAA
Organism: Mobula birostris; assembly: GCF_030028105.1. Classification (NCBI taxonomy): domain Eukaryota; kingdom Metazoa; phylum Chordata; class Chondrichthyes; order Myliobatiformes; family Myliobatidae; genus Mobula; species Mobula birostris. The sequence goes on from NC_092390.1 coordinate 42,322,111, forward strand.
TAATGCAGCTGCTGTCAAGTCTGAATGAATAAAAAGCATCAGCTGACACCGAGATTTTAAAGCAGCAAATGATAATGCATCCCCCTATAATAATCTAGCCTCAGGATTTTGGTGTTATTCTCCAATATACAGCATCACTGCTGTGGGAAGAGATTCACTGGCAGATGGAGGAAATGATTCAACGATGTGGTCAAAGCCTCCTGAGAAATGCAACATACCCAATGACTCCTGGGAATCTCTGACAAATGTCCAGATCTTAAGGTGAACTCAGACCTTAACAACCTTGTTTCTGTGAATCAATGCATACAGAGGCCCCATCAATGGAACAACCTATACTTCCCACATTGGCCTCATCTGTCACCACAGGATCCACAAAACTGAAGTGGAAAAAGAAATACTTAATCCTGTGAACCTGCTTGAGGAGAAGGAGGAAAGAGGGAGAGAAAGGGGAAAGGGGGGGTGAGAGGAAGGAAGGAGTGAGGAAGGAAGGAGGGGGAGGAAGAGGGGAGGAAGGAGGAGGAGGAAGGAAGGGGAGGAAGGGGAGGGGAGGAAGGAGGGGGGAGGAAGGAGGGGGGAGGAAGGAGGGGGGAGGAAGGAGGGGGGAGGAAAGTGGGTAGGAAGGGAAGAGGGAGCCTATGGACCCTCTTTAACCATTTCATTATATCATGGCTAATCTATTCTTTGGCCTTGGCTCCATAAACAATCGCCATTTCGAAGCCAAGGGCCTTCACAGGTATTGCCATTCATACTGCCTCATTCAAAATAGCTCAAGAAGAAGATATTGTGAACAGTTGCATTGAGGCAGAGACCAGCAAAGGGGTCATTGTGAGATGTTGCAGCATAGCTGGCTGCATTGTTAGCCCTTTATCACATCTAGCAGGAAACATTGAGAAATCCTGTGAGTAGATGATATACAATGGAAAAGGAAACGTAAAAAAAATACTGTCTGACTGAATACGCAGACTTGTTCAAAATTCACAAAGTCATTTGGAAAGTATATCACTTTTAGGAAGACAGAAGTGTTTTATTAACTGATGTGTTAGACCTGTGGTTTGCTTCCACTCTACTTTTGTGAGCTCTGCGGTGACTCATGACACCAATTAGTCAGAGTTTCCCACAGGTGGAGCAGTTGGTACCTAATGGGGTAAACGTGGATGGGTGGGCTGGGGTAAGTAAAGGGGTACCTGACAATGGACAGACACGTTAATTAAATATCAGGTTAGTTGGTGTAGCATGGCTCAGCCTCAACTAGCTTTGAGGTGAAGTCTCCTGCAGCTCTGTTCACTTGGCGTGAACATATGCCCGCATTCATTTCAAGCAAGGACACTGCATGCTGCATTTATCACTCTGGCAGTTGGTACACTTCTAGTGTATTTCCTGCCTGCTACATGTGAGGCTTTTTGAGGCTATTTAGCGCTTGAAAACAGGTCTCTGTACTGCAAAACCTCATGGCCTTTGACAAGGGAAGGAACACATTCAGCTACCTAAAATAGGGCAATCACTCTTGAAAAAATCTGACATAATCACACAACAATAAAAGCAAATGGTTTACGAACTGGGCAATGAGGGAGGAAATGCATTTCCTCTTTGCTTCTCAGGACTAGCAAAAGGTAGACTTTCCGCAAGTAAGACTTAGATGCAAAAGGAGAAAATGACCACGAAATGTCACATCTTACTGCAATGAATAGGGTCGTAAACAAGATATAAATGGTAACACTTTTTAATTTCTTCATTTTATTCACTTTTTAGTATAACCAAATCAGGCAAACATTTGATGTGCTGCCGCATTTTCTGGAAAGACTGCAACATTTATTGGAAATGTTCCATCACTTGCAGTTTTTGAGACTTATGTGCTGAACTGGTTAGACTGGATCAGTCTCAAGTGGAGTACTGATATGAAGCCAACAACTCTGCCAAAGAATGAAGAACCAAAAATAGCCACAGCTTTCAGGAAATGCATACACAGAGGTGGAAAATAATATGTGGTAAACTGTCAGAGACTTGCAAACTAGGTTGCAGTGTGGGTTACAAAATAATGAGAGCAATGATAACAATAAAATATAAAATACTTTTTAACAAATCAAAGGAATTACGAATTATAGAATGTGAGCTTTTATTTATGCCACTTAAGTATTTGGTTTCCATTGGTTTGTTAGACATTAAAGCATGATCATCTCTGAAGTGTGCATAATTGCATAATGTGGCAATGTGGTTTGAACAGTTTTCAGAGAGGTCGACATGTCCCTTACAAAGAGTATCACAAATAATACAAACCATATATAAATTACCCGGGAAAATAAATATGCATATTTTAATCCCATTGGTTTCAGCAATTTTTACTAAATGCAGTGGAAATTACCAAAAATGATTTTTTAAAATAATCATGTCAGGTGGTAATACAAATATTTTGTATGAAAAATACTGTCCATTAGTTGACATCATAGCTTTGCCAATCAAAGCAAGCATCAACCTTCCCACAGGTTAAGATATGCTACAATAAGCAACAATTGCTATGTCAGCTATGTTACTGGTAAGCAGGCTATATGTTCTTCATCAGCAGAGACAGCCATGCAGACAGCCAACATCTGAATCCAAAAAAACTGCAATATTTTCTAATAGATTATAGCACACATACAGTGGCATGCAAAAGTTTGGGCACCCCGGTCAAAATTTCTGTTACTGTGAATAGCTAAGCGAGTAGAAGATGAGCTGATTTCTAAAAGGCATAAGGTTAAAGATGACACATTTCTTTAATATTTTAAGCAAGAAAACTTCTTTTATTTCCATCTTTTACATTTTCAAAATAACAAAAAAGGAAAAGGGCCTGAAGCAAAAGTTTGGGCACCCTGCAAGGCAGTACTTAGTATCACCCCCTTTGGCAAGTATCACAGCTTGTAAATGCTTTTTGTAGCCAGCTAAGAGTCTTTCGCTTCTTGTTTAAGGGATTTTCACCTGTTCTTCCTTGCAAAAGGTTTCTAGTTCTGTGAGATTCTTGGGCCATCTTGCACGCACTGCTCTTTTGAGGTCTATCCACAGATTCTCGATGATGTTTAGGTCAGGGGACTGTGAGGGCCATGGGAAAACCTTCAGCTTGCGCCTCTTGAGGTAGTCTATTGGGGATTTTGATGTGTGTTTAGGTTCATTATCCTGTTGTAGAAGCCATCCTCTTTTCATCTTCGGCTTTTTTACAGACGGTGTGATGTTTGCTTCCAGAATTTGCTGGTATTTAATTGTAAAAGTAAAATGTAAAAGATGGAAATAAGTAAGTTTTCTTGCTTAAAATATTAAAGAAATGTGTCATCTTTAACTTTATGCCTTTTGGAAATCAGTTCATCTTTTACTCACTTAGCTATTCACAGTAACAGTAATTTTGACCAGGGGTGCCCAAACATTTGCATGCCACTGTATAGAACAGTACAACACAGTACAGGCCTTTCAGCCCACAATGTTGTGCCGACATACTTTAACCCACTCCAAGATCAAATTAACCCTTCCCTCCTGCATAGCCATCCATTTTTCTGCCATCTATGTGCCTATCAAAGAGTCTCTTAAAAGTCCCTATTGTATCAATCTCTACCGCCAACACTGACAGCGCATCCCTCAACATTGCCCTATATTTTCCTCCCTAATCCTTAAAGTTATGCCACTTTGTTTTAGCCATACTTTGCTGGAGCCAGATTATGGTAAAATTTCCCAAAATTTTGAAAATATCAATGGGATTTTGCATGCCTTGTCAGAGAGGAGCCATGCAAAAATCCACAAATTACATCTATGAAAGTGTTTAGATTGCAAACATATAATGTGATAATGCAACTAATGCTGAAGCAATTCCTTGACTGAGGCAGGATATAAAAAGAATGGTATTTGAGCTCTTTTTGCAAAAGGAAATTTGTATTAAGTGTTTTTTTAAAGTTCAGATAAAATTCAAAATGAAAACAAATAAGCACATTTGAAATGAGTCAGCAACAGCAAATAGAATGCCAGTTTATTACAGCATAGCTTACAAAATCGATTGAATTTTCTGAGGAGGGGACCAAGAGATTGACAAGGGGAAAGTCGCTACATGGACTTCAGCTAGACCTTTGATAAGGTCCCACATGGTAGGCTGGTTGAGAAGGTTTATAGCACATGGAATCCAGGTGACAAGATTGTCTATGTGGTAGGAAACAGAGAGTGGGAGTGAAGGGTCACTTGCAAATGAAGAGGCCTGTGACCAGCAGGGTGTCACAGGAATATGTGCTGGACCATCAGTTGTCTGTCACATATGTTAACAATTTGGATGAGAATGTTGGTAATATGATTATTAAGTTTACAGATTACACCTAAATGGTGATATGGTGGACAGTGAAGAAAGTTGCCTTAGGTTACAACAGGGTATATATCAACTAGAAAAGCAGGCACGAGAATGACAGACAAAACTTAATTCAGAGAAGTGTGATGTGATGCATCTTGTGAAGTTAAAACCAAGGCAGCAAATAGACAGGGACCTGTTGAATGGTGACTTTTGCCTTAACTAGTATAAGTAATAGTGATAAGTGCCCGCAATCATAGAACAGAGTGAATATACCAAAGCAAGCTTTTACTATAACATGGAGCATTGGTTGCTTAGTCTTGTATTCGGTACAAACTAAGAAAGTTTATTGTAATCACTTAACATACGGTTCACAGACCTATTAAATGATGACCGACTGTTTCATAATCTTCAGGTCAATGATCATATGATTAAAATCTTTGTAAAGTGCAAAGGCTGTAAATACAGCACAGACACAATGGCCCCACAGGCCCGCTTTTATGCTGTACAACTCCAAGACTTTCTAATAACGATAAGAATATTTTTGTATGAAAGAGTTTAAACTGATGAATTGTACCTTCACTCTGTTTCCTTAGTTTTGCCCATTAGAAATCTTACACAGCTGCTGAATTCTGTGTGTGTAAACTCTTTTCCATTACCGGACTCCCTCTTTAAGGCTTTATTCTGAGGGTGAAAGGTCAGATCTTTGATTAGCTGATGTCTCTTCATTCTGCCACAGCTTGACTACCTCCAGAAAAAGCACGCCGTTAACTAAGCCCAACTAAATCCACTGACATAGTTTCCATAAACACTGTGTCAGTCTTCCCTCCGCACTTTCTCCTTCTCAATAGCATCATATAAACACACACTGGTTGTCACTCCTGACTGCACTTGTTTTCACGTACAACTGAATGTTACTAATTGTTCAACACAAAAGCTGTTGTTGCAAGCGCCATAAGGTGAATTTGTGTCATGCTTGGATAAATTTAATGGAAATTGAAATTACGCTATTATCTGTTCATGTACATTGTGCACAACAAATAACTGACTGAAAGTTAACATTTTGTTTCACCAAGTCACTAAAATTGAAGAATCATATTATTAGATACAGACAATTGAAGTGGCAGCAGTGAACGATAAGTGCCCACACTGAACAGACTAAATATATCAACATCATTCCGCTGGTCTAAATAGACCTTTACCATAACATGGAGCCTGGTCTTTTATTCAGCCTTTATTGTGCTCATTTAACCTACAAAGTTCAAAGTAAATTTATTACCAAAGAACATATATGTCACCATATAAAACCTTGAGATTAATTTTCCTGTGACATTCACAGTAAATACATAGAAAGAAAGAAAGAAAGAAGCAGGCAAACGATCAAAAAATAGAGAAAAACACACACAAAATGCGGGGGGAACTCAGCGGGTCAGGCAGCATCTATGGAAAATATCGAAACACAAGATGAAGAGTCCTTGGAAGCAAGTCCATAGGTTGTGGGAACAGTTTAGTATTGGGGTGAGTGGATTTGAGTGAAGTTATCCCCTTTGGTTCAAAACCTGATGGTTGAGGGATAATAACTGTTCCTGAACCTGGTGGTGTGGGACCTGCAGCTCCTGTACTTCCTTCCTGATGATAGCAATGAAAGAGAGCATGTCCTGGGTGGTGTGCTCCTTGATGATGGATGGTGCTTTCCTGCAACAGCGCTCCATGCAGATGTGCTCAATGGTGGGGAGGGCTTTACATGTGATGGGCCGGGCTGTATCCACTATGCTTTGTAGTACTTTCCATTCAAGGGCACTGGTGTTTCCATGACAGGCCATGATCCAGCGAGTCAATATACTCTCCACTGCACATCTATAGAAGTTCGACGAAGTTTTAGATGACATGCCAAATCTTCGCAAACTTCTAAGAAAGTTGAGGCCATGTTGTGCTTTTTTGTCATGGCACTTCTATGCTTGACCTAGAGCAGATCCTCTGAAATGATAACAGTGAGGAATTTAGCACTCCTGACTCTCCACCTCTGATCCCCCAGTGAGGACTGGCTCATAGAGCTCCAGTTTCCTCCTCTTCTAGTCAATAATCAGCTCGTTGGTCCTGCTGACGCTGTTGTTGTGGCACCACTCGGCCAGATTTTCAATCTCCCTCCCATATGCCGGTTCCTCACAACCTTTGATTCGCAACGGACAGCAGCGCTGTCAGCAAGCTTGAATATGGCATAGGAACAAAGTATAACAGGAGTAGAGTTGGGGGCTAAACACACTGCTTTGTAGTGTACCTATGCCGATGGTGATTGTGGAGGAGATGTTGTTGCCAATCCGAACTGACTGGGGTTTGCAAGTGAGGAAATCAAGGATCCAGCTGCATAAGGAGGTCTTGAAGTTTATTAATTAGTTTTGAGGGGATGATAGTATTAAATGTCAAGATATAATCAATGAACAGCATCCTGATAAATGCATCTTCACTGTTCTGATGTTCCAGGGTTGTTCACAAAAGCCAGCCTCTTAATCCTCAGTTCAGTGGCCATGTGACTAAAACTCATCAAAAATCTTTCAAAATTATGAAGGCTGTAAAGCAAATGGAAATCAGAAATATTGCAAATAGGAAGCAGACCAGTCAGAAAGGAAGACAGGCTGTACTGAGTCTTTTATCAGCTTACTGTCCGTGAAATAATGAAATATTTGATTAAAATTGAAACTATAGTTCAAGCTGTGGTATGCTTACCTCTAAGGTTAAGTGAGGGATCTCTGAAGGGTACACAGTGCATTGTACACTGGCAGATTAAGTCATGGAAATTTGCCTTGGGGTGTCATAGGAATCGAGAAGTGGGTGAAGCTTGAGGGACGGTGGCAGTGATGGGGTCATAAAAAGGAAATGTTGTGGAGAAAGAGCCAGAGGAGGATGGTGGGGAGGGAGAGGGCTGGTAATCACATGGCATTTACAGGGTAAAAATGCACAAAATGTTCACAGATGGAGAATCAACTGATAAATCTAGAAGTGGGTACATATTAGAGAATGGAATGAATATCTTAACCTCAACTAAAAGGAAATTGTCAAGAAAGCATGTATTTAGCTGCATTATCCTAGACAAGGAGTGTAGTTGCTATGGAACCTGAAAACATTTTAATGGAAGAAAATGCAAAATCTAGAAGACTTCTGAAAATGTCAAAATAGAGAAAAGATAACATCCTGAAAATTTTGTAAAGGGACCACAAAGAGACACTGGTCTCATCAGCATACACAGAAAATGGGAGCAATAAAGAAATTCTTTAAGAAGTTTGTTTTAGCTGCATTTTAAGGTGAATCTAAACTGCAGATTGTGCAAAATGGATCCAATAATCACAGCAGCAGAAGGGTTTGCCATGTCAAATCCATTCTAAATCTATAATGTAAGGGGAAAAAAATTATAATAGATATTAAGTATAATTTATTCAAAGTCCAAGAGAATGATTTCATTCACTATTCTAGAAAAGGTAGGCTACATCACTTTATGCTGTTTCGAGCCACCCTTCCTAATTTCTGCACTGCTGAATTATTCAGTGAATTCTGAGGGAGTCATATACCTTCATGACTCTTGTCAAAACAAGAATTTCGTAGATAAATTAATGTCAAGAGTTCAGCAGCATCTCCTTTATAAAGGCTCATGCCAAGGACAACACATTCTTTTTGATAAGCAGTATCGTTAAGTGTTCAGATCCGTCAACCACATAACCAATCAACAAAGTCCTGTTCCCCGGAGATCAAAGTTGTAAACTCACCAATTTACAAACTTTTGTTCCATACCTTATCCAATCAGTAAATAAAAGACGTTTAAAAGTGGAAAAAAAAAACAAAATTCCATTTACGTACCAACTTTCAGAAACTTCAGAAATCAGAAAATAATTCACAGCTAAACAGCTACTTCATAAATCCTGCTACTGTTGTCTAACAGGTTAATGCAGCAACAATTCTGCAGATAGGAAGATTCCAAGGAACATCAGCTGAGATTAATGGAAAGTTAATCTACTTTGTGGAGGCATTAATTATGGAATAAATGTCAAGTCCAAAGAGTTGGAGAACATCCTTGATTTCCTCAGCTGATAGCTAAAATAACATGCTAACTGCTCTAAATTTGGCACTTACTGGTTTTAAAGAAGATTAATTCTTGTCAATTGTTAGATTAGTGAAAATTATTTTTTTCACTGTCAACATGAGGATCTAATATTAATGCAAGAACGTAGAAATACGGGCCCTTCGGCCATTTGATTCCATACCAAATGGTAGGTTAATTGATGATTGTAAAAAGTCCCATGATTAGGCTAGGATAATAACAGGGGATTGTTAGGTGGTACAGATCAAAGGGCTGGAAGGGCCTATTCCAAGCTCAATAAATAAATTAAGTAAATAACAAGAGATATTTTAACACTAATTGCCCCCTAATCCATTTTATTCTCCTCACCAAATCCCTATCAAGTCCTCCCAAATCCCATCACCCACCTACACACTAGGGGCAACTTACAGTGACCAAGCTGCACGTAGGAAGTAGGAGGAAACATGGACACCCAGAGAAAATCGGGGAAATGTGCATGGAAATCCCACACAGATAGCAACCCGAGGTCAGGACTGAACCAGGTCACTGTCACTGTAAGACAGCAAATCCTCCATCTGCACCACTGTGCTGCCCTACTAATGAGCACTACTTCATATTTTGTTTTCAAGAAAAGTAGCTCTCCATTCAAGGTCACTTGCAGTGCCTGATAAGTGAGAAATATCTCATACTGTATTTATTTAATTATGGTATATTTTTAGCAGAATCAGGAAGGAAAACCTCTTTAAGGCCTGACTAAAATTAACTCCCTGAGTATTCGCAGCAGCAACAGGAACCAAATAATTGAGTAAATTTAGGTTAAGTTCTTTACTATAATTAATGCAGCTGCAAAAAAAAGCAACTTTTGAAAAAACAGCACTCCCTTTTAACAGGCTAAAATGTCAATGTCATCTGTCATGACTGCAACTTCAGTTATTTATTTTCATTTTTTATTTAGAGATGCCTCACAGTAACAGGCCCTTCTGCCCATTTACATCATGTGACCAATTAACATTCTAACCCCGAGCTTTTGGAATGTGGGAAGAAACCAGTGGAAACCCACATGGCCACGGGGAGTACATAAAAACTGCTTACAGGCAGTGGCGGGCGCTGAAGGCGGGCTGCTGGTGTTGTAATAGCATTCTGCTAACCATCACGCTATCGTAAGTCCTGCCGAAGGGTCTCAGCCCGAAACATCGATCGTACTTTTTTTCCATAGATGCTGCCTGACTTGCTGAGTTTCTCCAGCATTTTATTTCGGTTGTTTGGATTTCCAGCATCTGCAAGTTTTCTCTTATTTGTGAATGGAACACTACCGTGTGCCCATTATCACTACCAGTTGCAAACAGCAGAAGTTAAATATATGATAAAAGAATAAAGACCACTATTGTCCCAAATACTAAGTATCTACGAAATGTTTTCTCTAGGTTGACTGTACCAGGCCTCTGTTCTTTAAAGATTTTAGAAAACTGAGAGGTTTCCTCATGGAAACAGTCAAAATCCTTAGAAAGTTCAACAGAGTAGACGCAGGAAGAAAGTTATCCTTTTGAATGAGGGGTAACAGTTTCAAAATAAGGGATCATCATTTTAGAAATGAAGATGATAAATATCTTCACTCAAAAGATGGTAACTTCTCATTCATTTAGGGCCATGGAGGCATAGAGACATAGATTTCATTCAAAACCAACTTTGATAGTTTTTGGATTACTCAAGAATGCCGGGAATATGGGATTAAGGGAAGAAATTAGTGTTAGAGATTGAAGATCAGCCATGATCCTGCTGTATGGCAGAAGCTGAATGCCCTAACCTGCTCCTTCTTCTTATATTAAGTTTCTGAGGAATCCACTTCCAGTGCCATTGCTCTTAGTGAGCTGAAGTGAGGATAACAAAAACTTTTAAGAGTTTGAAAATATCTCTGGTCCCCTCAAGACCCACAGGTGCATTCTGACTGATGGAAATGTAATGAGAGGTCTCCGTCGTCCACAGCATGGTGTTCCAGAACAACTGATCCCTGATTTCCAGAGCATTAGTTAAATATATCTTCCAAGAGGACCACAACCTTGTCATAGAGTTTGGAGGTTTGCGTGCCTCAAAAACCCAGAGAGCTGTGTTGGCTGGAGTCAGGGTATTATGTTTTAGCTCTTAGTAGGGTCACCCATGCCAAACAATTGGAAGGGTAAAGGCCAGGCCAAGAGTGGTCCACCAGTCCCCCAGCTTCAGGCATTCAGCCCAGGGCTAAAAACCCTGACTTGTAAAACCAAATTGTTACAGAAAGAACAATGAAGTATCCTTCTACATCTGAGTATGATGGCTTTCCTAAGTCTCTAGCTGGGACTTGCATGAGTGACAGTAGTGAAAAATGAGAGGAAACTACTGACATGATGAAGGAAGCCCTGAAGACCGCCAGAGATAGCGGACCTTCATTGCTGTCCTAAACGCCAGCAGAATAATGGGCAATAAGTAAGCAAGTCAAGCATATGATGACTTCAGCACTGCGAAAGAAGATACTGGGTCCAGATCACTCTGCGGACAGAAGCAAATACTCAGCTGAAGCTCCAGTGCAACACAAAGACGGGCAACAACCTTAAACGGACGTCCCATTTGCACTCAAACATGTTATTCCGCTACCTTAAGATGAGCAAGGAATTTTTCCTTCTATCCCAGGTTCCAGGAATGAACAAACAAGAATAGACTCAACTACTCAGTCCGTACATCTCTGCCAAATTTGGCTTTTGCCTGCTTCAGGTGGAGCAAACTAATTTCCAAATAAATAAATGAGAAGAACTGCTGAATATCCAAGACTCGACAAACATTGTTAAAAAAAAACTAAGTTCACCTTATTATTACCCTGCCTCCACCAAAGTCTTGCTACTAGGACAGCGAGCTGTTTACTGTTCAGCTGTGCTGTGCTTTATTTCTTGCATTTTGAATTCTATTTTATTAACTTATTTATAGTATAATTTTAGTTTATGTGCTTGTCTGCATTATGTTGTGTGGGTGCACCATGGTCTGAAGGAACCTTGTTCTGTTTGGTTGGATATATGTACAGTCAGATGACAATAAACTTGAACTTGGTTATTGTCTGAAGGACCTTGTTCAATGGAAGTAGCTGCTCTATTTCTTACAGTACAATAACACCAACAGCAACGAGGCACTCATTTGGACACCCTGAGGTTATGAAGCTGCAGTTCCTTCCTCCAGTGAGTTAATGACTACAGGACTTTGCATCTTACTGGCAGTTCCAAAGGCACCCTGGCAATCAGTTGTGGCAGCACTGTCAGAGGGGGAAAATCCAGTCATCTCATATAAAAAAACAGTCTCAATTTCCAAAAGGTGGTAAGTAATTCAGAGTTAAAATCGGGAAAAGATGGCTTGAGAAATACTGAAAAAAGGTTTGAGGATACACACACACTTAGTAAAAGGCTTTTCTTTCTTTCATACATTTTTCAGCGTCGGGACATCACTGGCAAAACAGTATCTATTGCCAATTCCTAAATGACCCTGAGAAGATGATGGGGTGGACCCTCTTGAATCACTATGGTCCTTTTCATTACAGCAATCCATAGCGGTACTTGTTACGAACTTCCAGGATCTAGACTCAGTGATAGGGATGAGGAAGAATCAATGACATATATCTTTGTCACAATATGACTTGGAAGAGAACCTAGAGTGGTGGTGTTCCAATATGACCGCTGAAAACTCAAATAACTATGTCATAACCAAACCTGAGCCAAGACTTGTAATTTTTTTTTGTGATAGCACACCCAACTCAATCATCACCATCCACAATCCCACGAACAGAAAAATCAACAGTTCAGATGCCCCTTATGCCCCTGCTCATTTGTAATAATACAGTACATGTATTTATGAAGTAAAGTATTTGTTTGCCGGATCCTGGATCTTAGTGCATTTACTTGTAAAGATCTGACCAGACTCATTCACCCTGTTCGCAAAGACTTGTAAGCTTTTTTTTCCCCACAACTGATCCAATTTAATCAGAGTCAGGTCCTGTTACAGTTGATTCAAGGAGGCCAGGCTCTGCTATTCGTACCACAAAATGTACGAATTCAAATAAACACATGCATGTGTCGACACCTCTTGTATATAGTGGTTGCAACATTTACAATAACCTTATACGTCATTGAAAACTAAAATGGAGAAAGAAATTCATAGAACTAGGCTAACATAAATACAAGAAAATCTGCAGACGCTGTAAGTCCAAAGCAACACACACAAAATACTGGAGGAACTCAGCAGGTCAGGCAGCATCTATAGAAAAGAGTAAACAGTCACCGTTTCAGGCCGAGACAGATCCTGATGAAGGGTCTCGGCTGGAAACGTTGTCTGTTTACTCTTTTCCATAGATCCTGCCTGGCCTGCTGAGTTCCTCCAGCATTTTGTGTTTGTTGCCTTAGAATGAAACTATTATTGTTTTGTATTTCATTTTTCATTATTATCTACTCAATAGAGTTTACAATATGAAATTTTGGATTATCTCATTATTTTTGCTGTTGTTCACATGTTAATTATAATGGATGCTGACACTATAATTCGATGACTAAGTTAAGCATTTGTGCTCATTTTGGATGCAGATGAATACAAATAAACTGCCCTCTGGTGTTACTCTAAGCTACCTTTAATTACTTAATTTTTCTATTTTTAATGGTGTATTTGGATGAAAAATACATGAGGGATCCAGAGAATTAAGGTGGTTATTTGTAGAAGGAAAAAACCCTTTATTCTAAAAGTCACTTGTGCTGAGGGTCTCGTCCAATTTTCTAAGCCCTTTTAGCTACAAGCAGCCCTTTATTTATTGGGTCTGAAAAGCAAATTCAAAGTATGAAGTTAGTAATTTGCTATCAATAAAATCTGTAGCTTGGCTTTTCTACCCCACTTAGAAATCTCCTTCAACTAACATGAGACAAATTTTATGCTACAAAAACAAGCCAACAGCAAGATGATATTGCACTCAGCTAAGGTCAATTTAACTGCAACTAATACCAACAAATTGGAAAATTTATATTATTAGGAGTCTGAAAAAGTTGATCTGGAAGATTTATTTTGTCTACAAACAGTATATATATTCATGTGTCATAGACAATCTTGGAATAAGCTGTGTATTAAGTGTGCATCAAAACACTTAATTGCATCTATGCAAGAAGACAGAGCCACATGAGGAAAGGACTTGTCAATTTGTAATTGTGTAAACTGTATGAATATGAAGACACAGCCTGTTGTAATTTATCAATTGATTTTTAATTTTATTTTCACGGACACAAAAATATAACTGATAATAAACAGGACTATTGATTTACTCTCGTCTGATTAAATCAAACCCATGATCTTCCACTCAAGTTAGATTAAAACCAGAGACCTGCGCAGCTTTGATCTGACGATCTTTTCACCGCTTTGACTTCATGTTAATTCCTCCAATTTACTCTCTGCTGGATGATAGGTGAATCGGAAAGAATTACAGCAGTAACAAATTGCATTCATACGGCAGGATATCATTGAAAAGTTGAGGAATGGAAGCTTGAAGAGGAATCCCTAACCCTAGTCCTCAACAGCTGAAGACAAATCTACAAATCTTGGAACCACTGTATGATAGGGCCAGACTAGATGACAGGAGATTACAAACATAAGGAGGTAGATGACCATGAGGAGGTTTGAACACAAGTATCAATCGATTAAAACTAAGTCCTTGTTATCTGGAGCCAAATATTATCTGGCAGTTAGGACAGAGGAGTGAGGAGATCAGAACATCACAAATTTGGACATGGACATCAAATAAATGAAAGGTACGTCGCATCTGGAGTTTATCCAGTTAGCGGATGATTTCCCTCCACGCCTCTGTGACATAGTGGCGAACCGCGTACGAGGCAAGTTACAGCAGTGGTTTGCCATTGCCTCCTGCCGGGTGAGTTTCCAAAGAGATCACCAGCTCGTAACCCAGCACGGATGGAAAGCGTGCAGGGGAGCCGGCTGGATTCGAACCCAGGACTTTTCATCCCGAAGTCCAACGCTGATGCCACCACGCCACCAGCCAGGTCTGGTCATCAAATAGCAAGCCTGGTCAACACTTCCATGGACAGGTTAAATCTGGAGGTAACAAAGGCACACCTGGATCTCAGGTTTAGATGGGTAACATTGGTAAACATACAGAATTAACATGAGGTGTTGCTTGAAATGTTTCTCATCAGCTTTCAGAGCCTTTCATCGACTATTATTCTACCATCTCTTTCCACACTCTGTGCCTTTATCTCTAAAGTTCCCCTAGCTGCCTTTTTGTCATGAAAGATGGCCACTGTACATTATGTTCATGAACTAGCCTAGAGAAATGAAGTAATGTTGCAGAGTAATCCCACCCTGGTATTTAGCAAATCAACATTGTTAATTAATTCTAAAAGCCAGCTATAAAATGCTAGACAATGAAAATTCTAAATAGTTGTTGAAAGTCTGTCTTGTTAAATCATTTTGGGAAGGAAATCTTTTGCTCAGAGAAATGTGCTGGATTCCGAATTGCCCTTTGGTATAACCCACCAGCTGACAGATTTCAAGGAACTAAATGTTTTGACAACAACAACTATGTCCCATGATCGAATCAAATACCTATAGGGATGACAGTTGCTCTTGACTCTAGAAGGTCCAGCTGCTAAACAAGATGGGTACAAAATGGTTAGTTGTCAACTAATCTTTGTCTAAGCCTCATACTGCTTGAAGTTGGAAAGATAATTTGTGAAAAAGTCCACATGGAAAGCCTTGACAGGAGACACCTACATGCTTTTAGGATGAAGAATCCTGAGCAACCATAAAGCTGACCTGTGTCACTGTAGAAAATGTGAAGTGAAGCAGATGGGCAGTCTCCTTAAAATGGTAAGTTGCCTACAGCTGCAGCTGAACCAATTTAGCAGCAGGAATGCAGTATACAAAAGGTTCAGTTTCAAAGAGAATCAAAAAGGAAGATTGCACCTTAGTCCACAAATGGAACTAAGAGTGATCTATTTGAATTGTTTGAAATATTTTCTTCTGAAATCATTAGTGTCACTTCCATTCATTCAAACATGAGTGAACTAAAAATTGCTTTTGATGGATAGGGATTTTCTTTTCTACACTAATCAAAAGATGTTGAGACTGTAGTTTCAGGACTTGTACTTTATGGTACCCAGAAACTTCTATCAAACAAATTTTTCTTGGTTTCTCTCAAGCAATTTAAGTCAGATTTAGGAAGCATTTGTAATGTAAACTAATCTGACTAAACAGTGCCAAACTATTTTCTGTTTTTTTTTAAGCGTAGAAACATAGGAACCTGGGAACAGGTAAGGGCCAACACACAAAATGCTGGAGGAACTCAGCAGGCCAGCAGCACCTATTGAAAAGAATACACATGATTTTTCAGGCCGAGACCCTTCATCAGCTGAGGTGCTGATGAAGGATCTCAGCCCTAAGACCTCAACCGTTCAAGTGTTGCTTGGATTTCCGGCATCTGCAGATTTTCTCTTGTTTGTGAATAGGTAAAGGCCAATTAGACTCACAAGGCAGTTCTATGCACTGAGTCCATACTATGCTACCCAAATCCCCTTAGATTCTCCTCACATTCCCAACAACTCCCCCTGAATTCTGCCACTGATCTACACATCAGGGGCAATTTACTGTGGTCAATTTAACCCTCGAACCTGCATGTCTTTGGGATGTGTGAGTAAACTGATTCACATGTGAACCCAGATGAAGTCCACAGGGTGACAGGGTGAATACACCAGCTCCATGCAGGTAATGCCATGAGCAGGTTTAAACAGAGATAGGCAGAGCTGTGAGGCAACACCTCTACTGGATGTAAAGCCGTGCTGCTCATTTAGCACTGCCTTGGGCCCGTTTGGAAAACAGGCTCTAGCTCTTCCTCTGCTAAATTTGTCACTGCTTTTCCCGTTTATCTTGAGGCACAGACTGGACCGAAGTTAAACTTCAGTTTTATTAGGTGATGAATAAATAGTAAACAGAGCTCCGTTGTGAAACTTGGAACAAGGTCACAGAATCTTTAATGTCCACCTGAAATAGCGTACATGACATTGGTTTAAAATAACTCGTAACATGGCACGACAGTTCGACATAAGAAATTTAAAAAATAAAAGCAGGGGTTCCTGAGAATGATGAGGTGTAGTACCATTGCTGAATGCTGATGCTAACTTTAATACACCTTTAATTTATATCAGTAACACTGCAAAGGAAACAACATCTCTCCAATTTCTAGCCGCCCTTTTTGAAATATGCATTGTTACTGGCTCACTATTACCCTGCTTGTTAAATCAAACATTAATCATGTGGGATTACAGCACTAAACTTATGACATAGGAGCAAAAATAGGCCATTTGGTCCGTCGAGTCTGCTCTGCCATTCAATCATGGCTGACTTATTTTCCACCTCAACCCCATTCTCCTGTCTTCTCCCCGGAACCTTTGACACCCTTACCAATCAAGAACCTATCTACCTGCTCTTTAAATATACCCAAAGACTTAGCCACCACAGCCATCTGTGGCAATAAGTTACATTGATTCAAAGCCCTCTGGTTAAAGAAGTTCTTCCTCATCTGTTTTCTAAAGGGATATCCTTTTATTCTGAGGCTGCGCCCTCTGGCCCAGACATTTGCAGTGAAAGAATTCTTACTGAAACCCTATTCTTTGTTTCTGCTTTCGGATATGACCGTAAATTGCTATCAGCCTTTAACACTCACTGGCTCATGTAAACTAAGTGATACAACAGACCCATTTCTGTTTCAAGGCTGCCCTGGATAACTCCCTTTCCAAATTTTTCACCCATCGTTAAATAAATTCCAACATAGGCAGAAGCAGTAATAAAAAACAAAGTAAGTCATAAATGTAAGCTTATATCCCATGATACATATGTGAACAAAATTAGTTCCCAACACAATAGATTCCAGTTAATTTGGCCAACGTTTAGTTGGGATAGTCGCTTATTTGGGACAATTCTTAAAGAACAAAAACTAACCAAGAATACAGTCGGGATACCCTTTGTTTATTACAGACACTATGTCATTTAGTTTGGGCAGGAGACTGTTGCTGAACAGTTTCTAACTAGTGTTAGTTTTGTGCGCCTATGTGGGCCGTTAAACACAACACAGTACTTCATGCAAACAATTTTTAAATATCCTCAGTTGTGTGTGCTTGTGTTCAAAAAGCAGTGATTTTTGTCACTGATAGTTGGCGAGAAATAAGCAGCAAGACAATTCAGAACTGTTTTGCTCACTGCAGTTTCAAACGTTCAAGCTTGGAGATGCCAGAAACAGCCAGGAGTGAAAATGAAACTATTTCACTCCTTCAACAAGATGGAAACTACAAATAATTTGAAGATATCGAATTCTTAGTAGTTTCTACTATGAAGGTAACATCTTGACTATTACAATGAAAATGAAGCTTTGTACTCTAATTCTTTTGGATGACGCAAACGTAGGCAGCGCTGTATGAAGGCAGTCCATTATCTGCACTAGGTGTCTGTGCTGGTTTTTATTTGTATTAGTATCAAAGGCTAATGCACAGTTTTAAAGTTCCGTACTAGTTTTGGTGGTGATCTAACTTGCTCTGTATTTCATTGTAATACATAATTTGTTACTCAGTTCGTCATTCTTATACCTTTTAACTATTTCCAGGAAACCTCGGCTAATTGGGCCAAAATGTATTGGTCCAATGCGTCTTAATTAATTGAATCCACTGTATTACATTGAAGTGCAGGGTTCTTAACATATATTTTTAAATGAAGCAAAAGCACACTTGATCTCAATCATTTAAATGCCATAAATTATTGAGTTAAGAAGTAAATGCTGTAAAGCCGGTGTAAACACATGCCCAAAATGATGTCTTTAAAATCTTCTTGATTATTATAAACTGCTAGGATTTTCCGTCTGCTTCATTTCACATTCTCCGAAGTAACACATTAGGATTAATCTCTGATCAGCAAACCAGAGAACTTCAGCGTACTGCAAAGTTCCAAACTGACGCCAATGAAAGTGCTCAGAAATAAGCCTCAAATGCTGATTATTTGGCATGTAACAGCAACATAAACCGCTCACCTTTCTAGTTGACCTCACTTTAATCACAGACATTTCTGCAATCATACCGAAGAACCTTGTGCTGATTGGGGTCGACCATAAACGTTGCATCCCAGCTGTCTACGTGACATGGAAGCCAGTACACAAGCCAAGGCAGCAGAGAACAAGCTGTTGCCCATGCAGCAGGCTCCTCTCTCCAAGAGCTGATGAAGCTAAAGGAACAGCAGAGACCAGTTTGACATCAGTGGTGTCGCAGGAGTTGCCAGTCAGAGTTGAACTCAACGTAGGACTGCCTTAGGGACTCCAGCTCCAGACTTTTTCATCGGGGCCTACTCCCTTCCCCACGATTGGGTATAACTGCAAAGCAGCAGAAATTTCAGATCACACATAAAAGTTGCTGGTGAACGCAGCAGGCCAGGCAGCATCTCTAGGAAGAGGTGCAGTCGACGTTTCAGACCAGTCTTGGCCTGAAACGTCGACTGCACCTCTTCCTAGAGATGCTGCCTGGCCTGCTGCGTTTACCAGCAACTTTTATGTGTGTTGCTTGAATTTCCAGCATCTGCAGAATTCCTGTTGTTTGAGATTTCAGATCAGAGTTTTCCTTCTCTTAGATGAGCTGCTAACCACGGCTGATGAGCCCTATCTGCCCAAAGTGCCAGTAGCCGGCGTTTGCCCCTTCTCCTGTCAGTATGAGCGGTTCCGCCAGGCTTTGTAGCTAAACCACACATGAAGGCCAGGAGGCGGACTTGGTTGTCAGAGACTATTTGAGATGTACGCCATTGAGAGCATTTAATAAGTAGTGGGAGCTTATCCCCACGGCAATAGTAACCTTAAGGAACCCATTCCAGCCAACCTGATAATTTCCACTCAAATCAAACAAACATTTTGGTGGTCTCGGTCTCAAGCAGGTTTGCTCAATCTATTCAACACACATCAAAGTTGCTTTGATGCAGCAACTTTGATGTGTGTTGCTTGAATTTCCAGCATCTGCAGAATTCCTCGTGTTTGCTCAATCTATTGCCCAATCCAACAACAAACTGGCATTCCACATTAACAACCAGTCATCAATTAAAGTTGATGATGTCACAAATTAATGAATATTTCTTGCCCTCATGATATTTTGCATAAAAAACATACACTTAATCAGTAAAAAGTCCTACAAGATTACTGTGGCAAAACTCACATTAAGATTATGTTACAAGGATACTTCTTGTAGAGTAATGCAGGGCTGGATTGCACTGCTGGTAGAGAAACAGAAGAAATAAAAGCAGGAGCAGGCTATCTAGCCACACATGCTTGCTTCACCATTAGAACATAGACACAGTACAGCCCACAACGTACTGCTGACCTTTTAATCCACTCCAGATCAACTTAAACTTTCCCTCCCACATAGCACTCTATTTTGCTTTCATCCACGTGCCTATTTAAGTCTCTTAAATGCCCCTAATGTTTCTGCCTCCACCACCATTCTGGCTCTATGTTCCATTTGCTTACCACTCCCTAGCTGAAAACTCACCTCTGACATCTCCCCTAAATTTTAACATATGTGTGTGTGTATATCTTAAATTACGCCCTCTCGTTTTAGCTATTGCCGCCCTGTGTAAAGGTACTGACTGTATCTATGCCTCTTTTTTTTATTGAGATACAGTGCAGAATGGGCCCTTCCAGCCTTGCTGACCTGCGACCCCCAATTTTTAACCCTAGCCTATTCATGGGACAATCTACAATGATTAGCTGACCTACCAACTGGCACGCCTTTGGGCTGTGGGAAGAACCTGGAGCACCCGGAGGAAACCCACACAGCCACGGGGAGAATGTACGTCATCTTGTTCACCTCTATCAAGTTTCCTCTCATTATCATTCACTACAAAGAGAAAGGCCCAGCCTGTTTAGGGCTTTATATCATAATATCATGGCTCCTCTTTTACCTGAGCACCAACTCCCTCGATCCCATAATATATAAAAATCTATCGATCATTTATTCAGAGCAGCTGGGACTCCATTCAGCTGTGAATTGCCCTCGGTGGAGATTTATTTTTTTAATTTCATCTCTCTCCAAGAAATTAACCAGTTCTTATCACCCCTGCCAGCAGTAAACACCAACTTTACACCTGCCCTGGATTTCAATGAAAAACAAGCTTGTGTTTGTGCTGCGCTGATTGAACAGGCTAGGGGAAATAAAAAGGTAATTTATTTGAAGCCACACCTCATCTGGCAACCAATTCAACAGCTGAACACGAGTGTTCCCGGCAGGGCATTTACTCCCCATCCTTGAGAAGCTGAAGTTACAGAAAAGACAGGCAAATTGATACAATAGGGTATCTCAGAAAGGTACATGGAGCTTAGAAAAACAGAGGGCTACACGGTAGGGAAATTCTAGGCAGTTTCACTATATTATGGCCAAAGGGCCTATAATGTGCTGCAGATTTCTATGTTTCTATGTTAATTACAGAAAAGTAGTAGTGACTTTTTATTAATAATGAACATATCTAGAAGTCAGGAGCATATTCATTGTTGGACGGGACGCTGCTTAAAATACAAAAACACTCCTTATCCTTCTAGATATTTTTAAACTTGTTCCTGCTGAGAAGCAGCTACTGACCTTCCTCACCAGCAATGAAATGGACAACGATGCCATATTTCAGAATCAGAATCAGGTTTATTATCACCGGCATGTGCCGTGAAATTTGTTATCTTAGCAGCAGCAGTTCAATGCAATACATAACATAGAAGAGAATAATTAATAATAATAAGTAAATCAATTACAGTATATGTATATTGGATAGATTAAAAATCGTGCAAAAACAGAAATAATAGGGCTTTACTCTTTGGAGAGAAGGAGGATGAGAGGAGACATGATAGAGGTGTACAAGATAATAAGAGGAATAGATAGAGTGGATAGCCAGCGCCTCTTCCCCAGGGCACCACTGCTCAATACAAGAGGACATGGCTTTAAGGTAAGGGGTGGGAAGTTCAAGGGGGATATTACAGGAAGGTTTTTTACTCAGAGAGTGGTTGGTGCGTGGAATGCACTGCCTGAGTCAGTGGTGGAGGCAGATACACTAGTGAAGTTTAAGAGACTACTAGACAGGTATATGGAGGAATTTAAGGTGGGGGCTTATATGGGAGGCAGGGTTTGAGGGTCGGCACAACATTGTGGGCCGAAGGGCCTGTACTGTGCTGTACTATTCTACGTTCTATATATATTTAAAAAGTGAGGTAGTGTTCATGGGTTCAATGTCCATTTAGGAATTGAATGGCAGAGGGGAAGAAGCTGTTCCTGAATCGCTGAGTGTGTGCCTTCAGGCTTCTGTATCTCCTACCTGCTGGTAACAGTGAGAGAGGTGCATGCACTGAGTGCTGGAGGTCCTTAATAATGGACTCTGCCGTTCTGAGACACTGCTCCCTAAAAATGCCCTGGATACTATGTAGGCTAGTACCCAAGATGGAGCCAAATACATTTACAACTCTGCAACTTCTTTCAGTCCTGTGCAGTGGCCCCCCCCATACCAGACAGCGACGCAGCCTAAGCTATAGTCAATGAACATATTTTTATATATAATTCTTCAGTTTTTATAATTGCATAATGTTGTTTCTTGTTGCATGTCATGTCCTGACCAATACACCACATGAAATTCTTAATACATGATGAATAAAGATGATCCTTGAAAGCCCCGTGGGACAGCATGTGCTAATTTGGAGAAGCATTTGCTCCCTCTCACACTGGAGCTGATGGAGCAGAGGGCCATAGCACCAACATTTGCTCCCACTATCTTATTAACTGCCTCTCACTTGTGAGCCAGCTACTCCCCACTTTGCTCTTCCCCAAAACCTCGACAGGCACTCCACATCCACCATTTTTCCTTTGATGGTAACTGACCCTTGACCAGGACCCATATGCACTAACTCCCAATGTGCTTCCCCTCAATGTACTAGCACCATGGTCTCTCTTTTTCCTTTCTGGTCTGAGTGTTAGAAAGTCCGTGTGGGAGAGAGAGTCAGAATGAGGGTGTGAACAGGGGACGCACTCACTACTCATAGTAATTTTTATTGTGGTTGTATAATCTGTGATTTATGTAAATTCACAACTTAAGTGGGGCTTTAATAATTTAACACCAACTTAGAATGAAGAGTGAGTGGGAGGAAAATACACCCTTGATCTTCTCAACACAATGTGCTGGAGGAACTCAGCATCTATGGAGAGGAATTAACAGCCAACGTTTCAGGCCAAGACCCTCATCATCAAGACTCAGCCCAAAACGTCAACTCTTTATTCCTCTCCATAGATGCTGCCTGACCTGCTGAGTTCCTGCAGCACTTTCTGTGTGCTGCTCAAGATTTCTAGCATTTACAGAATTTCTTGTGTTCTCGATCCTCTCAGTAGATTTGGGAGGTGCTGTCAAAAACCTAACCAGTTGCTGCAATACATCATGTAGATAGAAACACTGTAATCATTTGCACCTGTCAAGAAGCTAATGACTGTTTAAAGTGGAATATGGGATATTGATCAAGCAGGCTCTCTACTTAAAGCAGGGGCATACAAGAAATTGGCCGCTGGTCCAACGTCTACCTGACAAATGCCTCACAGATATGGGAATGCTTTTGAGACTCAGAGATTCAGTTACAGACTGCCTGCTTTCTGATCTGTGCTTGTCCCCACACTCTTATTGCAACTGCCCAGTTAATCATTTAATCATTAACCCAGTTAACGATGACCCCAAGATGATTTTGATGAGTGATTCAACAAAGCTGTTAACAGACAGAAGAAAGTGGTTAGAACCTTTCCTGTCATTGCCTGGGACCTGTATGCTGTGCCGACTGATTTCTACCAAAAAGCCCATGCTGGTATGTCAGCCTTGTTAAATTATTTAGGACATGGAAAGAGAACTGAACAATATGTGATGATAAACAAAATGCCATATCTAGTGAGACCATCGGAAGCTCACTGATGAAGCAACTGACAATGGTTAAGCAACACACATAAAAATTGCTGGTGAACGCAGCAGGCCAGGCAGCATCTATAGGAAGAGGTACAGTCGACTGTACCTCTTCCTATAGATGCTGTCTGGCCTGCTGCGTTCACCAGCAATTTTTATGTGTGTTGCTTGAAATTCCAGCATCCGCAGATTTCCTCGTGTTTGCGTGACAATGGTTAAGCCTGAGACATATTCTGGTGAAGTCCTCCAGACTTCACTCAGACATTCATTAAAACACTTGCAATAACTTAACAAGCATTGGGGCACATGGTAGCACTGGGCTAGCACAATGCTTTACAGTACCAGTGACCTGGGTCCAGTTCCCGCCACTGCCTGCAAGGAGTTTGGATGTTCTCCCAGTGACTGGATGGGTTTCCTCCGGGTGCTCCAGTTTCCCCTGACAGTCCAAAGACGCACTGGTTGGTGGGTTAAGTGATTATTGTAAAATGTCCTGTGATTATAACCATATAACAATTACAGCACGGAAACGGGCCATCTTGGCCCTTCTAGTCCGTGCCGAACTCCTACTCTCACCTAGTCCCACCGATCTGCACTCAGTCCATTAACCCTCCATTCCCTTCCTGTCCATATATCTATCCAAATTAACTTTAAACGACAACATGGATGGACCCAGAAAAAATTAATAAGTGTTTTGCGGAGTTCTATGCTAATGTTGACCAATCACAAGGCGGTCCGGACGTTGAAGCTATGGAAGCATTTTTTGATAATCTGAATCTGCCCACACTGTCAACAGGTTCAGTAAATACACTTGATGCTGATATAAGCCTACATGAGATCAAGGAGGTCATCTCTTCCCTCCCCAATAATAAGGCAGTGGGTCCTGATGGTTTTAGCATGGAATTCTTCAAAGTATTTGGTCCAAAATTGTCACCTTTGCTCTTACGAATGTTTAATCACTCTAGGACAGCTTCCAGATTGCCACCCACTTTCTTTAAGCCAATGTTTCTCTGATACCAAAACCAGGCTGTGATCCCGAGGTGGTTTCATCATATCGCCCCATTTCGCACCTGCCCATTGAAACCAAAATTCTTGGGAAAGCCCTGGCCAATAGGTTAAAAGAATAAAGAGGCTAGGATTAAATCTGGGGGATTGCTGGGTGGTGGGAAGGCCTTATTCTGTGCTGTAATAATAAACACTAGAGCCACTCCCAGACAATGAAATCCCCTTCAGTCAACACTTAACGTCTTTGACACTTCCAGTTCTTGAGCCAAGTGCTTTTTTTTAAACATGGAGGACTAAGGCTATATCTGTTATGGAAATACAGTAGATAGAATTCAGCAAGTTGTTTGCTTGCCCCTGTATGGCCACGTGCCATGAGCCACCATGGTTCTGTAGCTTTCTTCCATTGTCTTTGTAACTGGAAAACGACAATTAGTAAAAGACTTAAAATCCCCATCTGTCGTGACAGTCTGTTGGGGAGCTCACTTAATCTCAGCACCGTTTCTCAGAAAGACAATACACTGTCAACCGTGCTGGGTCGGCTGTGCTGGATGCCAGCCGTTCCTTCAGGGCCAGCCTTTCTGTACTTCATTGCTTCAGGGAGGCACCTCCCAGTCTTCACCCAGCTAATAGGAATAGGAATCACCTGCCAATCGTTTCCAATTTGTAATCCTGCAGCCTATTTAAACCCAGCTCTCAAGCCACCCAGCCTCCACCAGTTGTTCCCAGCCTTCAGTTACCGAGTTGACTGTGGTGTTTAGCACCTATTTCACGGCCCCTAGTGGCTGATTATTTTGCTGTTATTATTGAAGTTAGCACTCACCACTAAATCATCTCTGCTGCTCTGCTTTTGGTTCAGGCCTCCTCTACATTTCCTGACGATTGCAACAGCCTGATAAAACTGAAAGGCTTATTTGGTCATTTATGAATCAAACATTGTGATTGCATAAACAGTAACACATTTACTGGAATTGCACTGGCTTCTACGATAACCCAGTATCTTGATGGTCACTATTGCTAACTTCTTAGTGAATTGCCATTGAATATAACTTCCCCATTTGTCACACAGGGAAATGAACCACATCTTCCACTTATGAGCTCAAGCCTCAGTGGTTTACACTAGTGGCCTAACCACAATGCTACCAGACTCTGAGCGACAAATAAGCAGCAGGGAAAACCTCACAAAATAGCATTAATAGCAATCACAGCAACAGAGCTGACAAGCCTATGATCTTTAACACACCTCCCATCATGTATGTGACAATCTCGGGAAGCCTGTGAAAGACAGAATATCCCAGGGCTCTTTCAAAAACATTCTGCAAGATCATGTCACTGGAGTTGCAAAACACTGAGATAATGCTCACCATTA
Organism: Mobula birostris; assembly: GCF_030028105.1. Lineage (NCBI taxonomy): Eukaryota > Metazoa > Chordata > Chondrichthyes > Myliobatiformes > Myliobatidae > Mobula > Mobula birostris. Next base: position 42,347,830 of record NC_092390.1, read on the forward strand.
CATCAGTACAAGTGTGTGTCTTCCAACTGATATGCCTCATGCACAGCAGCCCATTCTGACAGCACCAATCTACCAGCCTCTTCCATCAGCAACAACTGTCCAGGACTTATATCAAGCAGCAGTAAATCAAGGCAACTGGACTTGCTGTGTGGTCTAGATGACATTTCGTCACCCATCCGACAGGCTTCTTCTGTTCTGATCCATGGTGGGTAGTTTTCCGGCTTATAAACTCTGTGAGTTGTTTATAGCGATCATATGAGAGCCACTAAGAGTTGTAGAGGTAATGACAGGGATATTCGTTCTTATCTTTGCATGAATGCAGGTATGAACTGTTGTGGAGATGCCGGGGTAAAGATGTTAGGACTACATTGTGAGTAGCTGATAGGTGGTGTCCTACCCCACCACCTCTGTCCAGTTTGACAAACCTACAAATGCACTCAGGCAAAAACATGTCCACTCCAAGGATCCCACATCCAAACATGAACACAGCAATATTCTATATGCTATCCAATGCGGTAAGAACTGCATATCTGTATATCGGTGAGACAAAACAACCCCTTCATAAACGGATAGCCCAGCATAGAAGGGCTAACACCCTCAGGTCATGACTCGGCTGTATATTTACATCTAAAGGAAAAGGGACACACCTTTCATGGTAACAATGTGGACACTTTGGACAAGGAGGACACGTGGTTTGAAAGAGGGGTTAAAGAAGGCATCTTTGTCAAACTGGAAAACCCATCCCTGAACTGAGGGGGTGGGGTCGACACCACCTATCAGCTATCTACAATGCAGTCCGAACACCTCTACCCCAGTGTGCCCAAAACAGTTCAAATCTCCATTCATGCAAAGATAAGACTAATGACCCTCTGATTACTTCTATGACTCTGAACAATGCTCATGTGATTGCTATACCTTTAAACAACGCACAAAGTTTATAAGTTGCAAAACTAACCACCATGGATCAGAACTGGGAAAAGCCTTTTGGACTTACTTCTGGGCAACACAGCAAGTCCAGTTGCCTTGATTTACTACTGCTTGATACACAATGACTGAGAACTTTCATAAACCTATGTCCTAGACTTCTTGAAGGGGCATCTCCAAAAATCCACGATCCTCCAGCCAGAAAAATAAAGAAATTCTGTCATCTCCAAATTCCTCAGAAAATAAATCACATGTCATTGCTGATTCAAAACCCGATAAATCTCTACCTACTCATAGTGGAATCACCACACACAAGGGGACTTGTAACCACCCATGAATGGCAATGCAACCTCCTAGTGATACGTAACACTCGAGATTGAAAGTAAAAATGAAAGGACTGACTCACTGTGGTAGTAAAAACACAGAGACAAGCTCTATAACCTGCTGCACAATCCACAACCTAGAACTTTAAAGCTAGCTTCAATTTACTTCCAATGTGAAATGTAGAACAACTAATGAATCCCTTTGATTATTCTAGAGTTAAAAACTTCTCAGTGCTCTGAGACTGCAGTGGCGCACTTAAATTAAAATGTACAAATACAGAGATGATAGAGAGCACTACTTGGTTGGGCAGGCATCCAAAGTCCCAGAATTTTCTGTTTTATACAGCTTTAATGATTGTTTCAAATGTGGGAAACATGATATGACTGTGATTCATTGCTGTCATTCTGAGATATTTGATATTCCACCTTCTTTCCCCACCACTGCTTCTCTCATTTGTCAACAGACTGTGCTCTGCTTAGATTGTCCCCTGAGATCAAAGTTGTCTTGCTTCCATCCAGTTTTGTGGATTCAGGCTAAATTAATGAAGCAAACGTGGGGAACATAAAATCTTCCACTGATGGGACAGGAAGTGGATGATGGTCCAAGTGGGTAGTTTTTGTGGTAGTACATTTTTTCTGCCACTGCTATCTGTGTAGACCTGATCAAAAACATTAAATACTATACTGGCTGCTACTTCTCCATTTTGGGCCAGAAATTTCCGGAAACCGTTGGGATGCTGCATTCCTTCTTCACCACCAAGTTCACCTGTCAATGGGGGGAATGAAGTGGCCTTCACAAAATAACCAACACAGTGTTACTTGGGCTTCAGTGCTAAGGCTGTTGGCCTGGGAATGGTCAAGATGTCAGTTCACAGGTCTTTCTTTAATAAATCTCTCAACCATGCACATAACTTGTCACTTGTCACCTTATACTTATGACCATGAGGCTAAACTCAGCTCCAATGCCATATTTGTTTGCTGATGACACCACCATCGTTGGGCAAATCAGCTGTAGGCAGGAGATTGAAAACCTGGCTGAGTAGTGCCACAACAACAACATCTCACTCAATGTTAGTAAGGCCAAGGAGATGATTATTGATATCAGGAGGAGGACTGCTAGAAGTCCATGAGGCAGTCCTCACTGGGGGATCAGAGGTGGAGAAGGTCAGCAACTTTAAATTCCTCAGTGATACCATTTCAGGAGATTTGTCCTTGATCCAGCACATAAGTGCATATATGAAGAAAGTGCAGTAGCACCTCTACTTTCTTAGAAGTTTGCGAAGATTTGGCATGTCATCTAAAACTCTGACAAACTTCAATAGATGTGTGATGGAGAGTATTTTGACTGGTTGCATTGTGGAAACACCAATGCCCTTGTATGGAAAAGCCTACAAAACCGGGCACAGCCCAGTTCACCGCATGTAAAGCCCTCCCCACCATTGAGCACATCTACATGGATCACTGTCACAGGAAAGTAGCATCCATCAGCAAGGGCCCCCACCATCCAGACAATGCTCTCTTCTTGTTGCTGTCATCAGGAGGAAGGTACAGGAGACACAGGACCCTCATCACCAGGTTCAGGAACAGTTATTACCCTTCAACCATCAGGCCCTTGAACCAGAAGGGCAAACTTCACTCACTCCATTTCAGAACTGTTCCCACAACCCATGCCCTCACTTTCAAGGACTTTGCATCTCATGTTTTCGATGTTTACTGCTTATTTGTTTATTTATTATTATTATTATTTCAGTTTTTTCTCTTTCTTTTTCTATTTGCATAGTTTGTTTTTTTTTTTGTGCACACTGGTTGTCCAAACTGTTGGGTGCGATCTTTCACCGATTCTGTTGTGTTTCTTGTACTTACTGTGATTGCCCGCAAGAAAATGAATATCAGGGTTGTATGGTGACCTATATGTACTTTGATAATAAATTTACTTTGAACTTTTGAACTTTCAACTTTGAACTTTCTAGTGATTACAGAAGATTCTGCAGAGAAGCATTGGTGCCAACTCTTGAGAAATGGGATGGTGCTCTCATTTTCCAGCACCTCCTCCTGAGCTTTTATTGTCAGAGAGTGGAATGGTGCACAGGGGGCAGACAGGGTATGTGTACAGTGGAAAGCTAGAGGCATTAAGCTGCCAAAGTACTTTCAACTGCAAGCTGCTGAACTTCATGGCCTCTATAATAATATCCGGCGAACTATTCAACTTGATTCTTGTGTTGCATGACTTGCTTTGTCATTGCAAAAATATTTAGCACAAAAATGATAAAATGAACTAAAATAGTTTATGGGTTGGACATCAAAATAAGCACATGGGTTCATCAGAAGGTACTCAGCTCTACTGATGCCAAAGCAAACGAAGCTCATATGAAGAAAAGCAATGAATCTTACATCTTTCACTACAAGAGCATTAAAGATTTGAATTTAATCTCTAAAAGGGAATCTATTCTCAATTACTGGAAGGAGATTTGATTACCAGATGACACAGATTTAAGATAATTAGGAATAGATGGGGGAGATCTTTTTTCGCTAAATGTTGCCGGTTGTTTAAATATGGAAATCACGACCAGCAAGAGTGGTGGAAGCAGATGAAGTAATTAATTCCTAAATAAAATGGATTTCAGTCGGAAAGAAAAGCACTTGCATGGAAAGCAAAAATGAGTGGAACTAAATGCAAAGTCCTTTCAAACAGCCAGCAATGGCATGATGTACTAAATGACGTCCTCCTATTCAACAGACGATGAAGTTACTGTCTCTGTAGGACCTGTAATTACAGTGATTCTGTACAGAAGTTCAAGGGGGCACAATGTTGTAAATTAGATAATATACTGTATATCCTTCAGAGGCAAATTGTTAAATGATGTTTTATTTTCCTGATATGCATAGAAACACCAAAAGGCAACTGCTTGCTGTAGTAATTTTCTTGTCTCTGGTATGCTCAGACAATCACTTGCACAGGTTCTCAGCCACAGCACTGGACAACAAATTCTTTTGAAAATGTTGCTTCCTCAGAATTTTTTTTTTGTTTCTGATAGACCACTTGAAGATGAACACAAACATTATTTCAGACTATTTATATCATGTAGGAATTTGGAGAAACAAAAAATTAACTTTTATTGAATATAATGCATTTAATTGCATAATGATGCTGACACTTTGCAATAGTTCAACTAAGCTAAAAATGTGCTTTGTTGATGATTTTCATTTGTACTCAGTGTCTGAGGCTTCTTGATTAAGTGTCCAACAATAATCAGCCAGGACTGATGGATTCCAGTTGCCCTGATACCATTTCTCTGTGACCTCAATGTCCTGGTGAAACCTTTCACCATGCTCGTCACTGTCAACCACCAAGATTTGCAGGGAAGAAGACTAAATCGGAATGCAGAAAATGAACTGTTAGTGACTTCATGGTTTTGTATGCTTGAAGCATGTTGTCAACCCACTGCACATAGCTGGTGCTCTGTAGTTGCCTGGAAAATTTTCAACAACATCCTTGAATGCCTTCCATGTGATTTTCTCCGGTCCAAAAGCTATTCAGGAAGCAAAATCTTTATTGTCCAGTGTTATGGCACAACTGCATGAAAAAAGTTGTTAGCATCATCTGTACAATGGTGCAAGTCTAATCCTGCCGTTGTCTGTCGGGAGTTTCTGCATTCTCCGCGTGTCCCATGGGTTTCCTCCCAGAGTCCAAAGGCGTTCCAGTAGGCTGGCTGATTGGTCATTGTAAATTGGCCCATGACTAGGATAGGTTTAAATTGGAGGTTGGTGAACGGCGGTGGCTCGAAAGCCAGAAGGGCCTATTCCACACTGTATCTCAATAAATAATCGTCAAGTGCTGCCAAATAGGTGCTGTGTCAAGTTTCAATACTGGAAAACTATGCAGTAAAACGATATGATGTGGTGACAACCCTCCTCTCCCCACAACATCCCCAAGCCATCAGTTTTGTTTGTGTATTGAAAGAATTAAGCACTCACAATGTGATCTGGCTGACTACATGCACATCTGAATGGTTGTGTTTGGGTAACTTAAGTGCTACTTGGTACACTTATCTGGTTATTGTACAAGAGCAGCACATGTTCCAAGTCCACATGAAACCAATGTACCGATTTCATGAGTGGTTTCACTAGTTATAAAAACTTATTATGAGAGAATTTATTTTAAGTATAGGGGATTATCTTCCCTAGACAATGTTGATAGATATCTTAGAGCAGAGGATAAAAGTCAAAGCCTGAAAGTGTCAGTCATGGTGAATTAGCACTCTCTCTTTAACAACACATCAAAGTTGCTGGTGAACGCAGACCAAGCAGCATCTGTAGGAAGAGGTGCAGTCGACGTTTCAGGCCAAGACCCTTCGTCAGGACTAACTGAAGGAAGAGTGAGTAAGGGATTTGAAATTTGGAGGGGGAGGGGGAGATCCAAAATGACAGGAGAAGACAGGAGGGGGAGGGATAGAGCCAAGAGCTGGACAGGTGATAGGCAAAAGGGGATACGAGAGGATCATGGGACAGGAGGTCCGGGAAGAAAGACAAGGGGGGGGGGACCCAGAGGATGGGCAAGAGGTATATTCAGAGGGACAGAGGGAGAACAAGGAGAGTGAGAGAAAGAATGTGTGCATAAAAATGAGTAACAGATGGGGTACGAGGGGGAGGTGGGGCCTTAGCGGAAGTTAGAGAAGTCGATGTTCATGCCATCAGGTTGGAGGCTACCCAGACGGAATATAAGGTGTTGTTCCTCCAACCTGAGTGTGGCTTCATCTTTACAGTAGAAGAGGCCGTGGATAGACATGTCAGAATGGGAATGGGATGTGGAATTAAAATGTGTGGCCACTGGGAGATCCTGCTTTCTCTGGTGGACAGAGCGTAGATGTTCAGCAAAGCGGTCTCCCAGTCTGCGTCGGGTCTCGCCAATATATAAAAGGCCACATCGGGAGCACCGGACACAGTATATCACCCCAGTTGACTCACAGGTGAAGTGTTGCCTCACCTGGAAGGACTGTTTGGGGCCCTGAATGGTGGTAAGGGAAGAAGTGTAAGGGCATGTGTAGCACTTGTTCCGCTTACACGGATAAGTGCCAGGAGGGAAATCAGTGGGGAGGGATGGGGGGGAACGAATGGACAAGGGAGTTGTGTAGGGAGTGATCCCTGCGGAATGCAGAGAGAGGCGGGGAGGGAAAGATGTGCTTAGTGGTGGGATCCCGTTGGAGGTGGTGGAAGTTACGGAGAATAATATGTTGGACCCGGAGGCTGGTGGGGTGGTAGGTGAGGACAAGGGGAACCCTATTCCTAGTGGGGTGGCGGGAGGATGGAGTGAGAGCAGATGTATGTGAAATGGGGGAGATGCGTTTAAGAGCAGAGTTGATAGTGGAGGAAGAGAAGCCCCTTTCTTTAAAAAAGGAAGACATCTCCCTCGTCCTAGAATGAAAAGCCTCATCCTGAGAGCAGATGCGGCGGAGATGGAGGAATTGCGAGAAGGGGATGGCGTTTTTGCAAGAGACAGGGTGAGAAGAGGAATAGTCCAGATAGCTGTGAGAGTCAGTATGCTTATAGTAGACATCAGTGGATAAGCTGTCTCCAGAGACAGAGACAGAAAGATCTAGAAAGCGGAGGGAGGTGTCGGAAAGTAGGCTTATAGTAGACATCAGTGGATAAGCTGTCTCCAGAGACAGAGACAGAAAGATCTAGAAAGGGGAGGGAGGTGTCAGAAATATACTAGACATCAGTGGATAAGCTGTCTCCAGAGACAGAGAGAGAAAGATCTAGAAAGGGGAGGGAGGTGTCGGAAATATAGTAGACATCAGTGGATAAGCTGTCTCCAGAGACAGAGACAGAAAGATCTAGAAAGGGGAGGGAGGTGTCGGAAACACCTACTGTTTTATCATCTCTCTCTAACAGTTGCTTTTCTGTTGCAAGTGAATTTAATTGCTCTATCACTGACTGTCATGCTTTTGTCCAAGTCTGGAAACCCCTCTGGAAACCACACTGTGCCATACAGGAAAATTGGTTTATAGATGGAATTCCAAAGATGTTCCTTAAAACCTAACCATTTTGATCAAGCCTTTGAGTACTTGTCCTTATATCCGCCTGAGTGGTTCATTGCCAAATTTTCTTTGATTACAGCCAAAGAAAATGTGGCAATGAATCCCAGATAAGCCCTCCACCCCATTCCACAACATCCACCCCGCTCCTCAATTATCATCGTTGAATGTGATAGAGGACAGAGGTGACAGAGCTATCAGCACAGATAAAGAATTAACCCTAAAGATTTTCAAGGCTGCACAGTTCAGTACCCCTACAGATCCACTGAGTTATTCCAAAGCTACTTCTGTTTTTAAAATCAGGCAAGCTGTTTGTCAGTATTCCTGTTTGGAACCTCAGATTTTCACATTAAAAAAAGCATATGAACCTCTCAGATGACAATTGCTTGTCACTCTCTGGTTAGAAATCGGGAGTAGCAGGAATGTAAAGTTTCCTAAATGTTTCTTAAAATGAATAAACAGTTTGTTTTTTGCTCTGTTAACAAGCGCTGATCCGAAACCCCTGAGAAAAAAAGCAATATTGTCAGCATCAACAGCACATTTGTAAATAGTTGTCAACTGGAAAGAATTGTAATCTTTCTATTGGGTTCAGAGTTTGCGTCAGTTCTTAAGTACTAGTTCAGATGTGACTGGATTCTCCACAGATGAAAGAAGGATATATTTAGTCTAAGTAAGAGAGAGTTACATGGGATAGTAAGACACCAGACAATGTTAAAAGAACTAAGAACCATTATAATATTTTCAAATAGTTTCCTGTAATGTCAAGCACAATAAATTGTTTTAAATGTGCAGCTAATGTTCTCTGCTACTGATATAACTGACTTGTTCCCAGTGCCTAATAAAATGTTTATCTCTTATTTTCTTGCTTTGGAGAATGAGTTTACATTTTGATGTTCCAAGTATTGGAATGCAGATTAATCATTGCCGACACAGTCTTGGCACCATTACATGTTGTACCCTGCCAAAGGAATACAGTGTTGAACCTGATCATCTTCTTACGTACACCATATATCCACCATCTCCAATGTTAACAGAGGGATTGGTGTACAAAATTTTGTCATCCTACCTCAACGCTGATGACTAGGCAACCTCCTATTACATTTTTACTTTCTTCAGCATTCATTCTGAAATTGTCTGGGAAAGACATGACTTGCAATGGATGAAGAGCCAAGTGATTGCAATAAGAATCACTTGCACGTGGAAGGTCAGGCAGAGGTGCGTTGAAATTACAAGCCTAGAGATAAGGTAGTGTTGCAGTTTGCACAATGCTTTTACAGCTCATGGCGTTCCAGAGTTTGGAGTTCAATTCTGGTGCAGTTCGTAAGGAGTTTGTATGTTCTCCCTGTGACTTCATAGGCTTCCTCCAGGTCCTCCAGTTTCCTCCCACTGTCCAAAGACACACCAGTTAGTAGGTAAGTTGTCCTGTGATTAGGCTAGTGCTAAATAGGTGGGTTACTGAGCGGTGCAGATCGTTGGGCCTGAAGGATCTGTTCTGCCCTGTTACCTCTTAGTAAATAAATAAAGGACGTACAGTGATAAGGGGACCAGATGAACTATACATGGATGGTGAAGAGTAATTACAGGGGTAGAAATATACTACTGCCTTGTTCGCGGAAGCTCATGTTAACATTCATTGTTGCAGTAATGGTACAAGTGATTTACTGCAGAGATTTTTTAGAAAGAGAGATGGGTCATTTTGGCTGGGGAACAGAATTTGTGTTGGGAATCAATGGCAGTAATTTTAATTTTCTGCTCATTCAGTACTAGATGTCAAACAGTGTGACAGTTTAGACAATGGCAGGGTTGAAAGAGAAGATAGCGAGGTAAAGACGGGTTTGTCAGCACGCAGAACTTACTTCCTCAAACCTCATCTCTATCTGTCTCTTGTTCAGTCCCTTCCAACTTATATCCAGTACTCCTTGCATGCTTTCAAATATTTTAACTATTGGGGGTCCCTTCAAAAATAGCGAGACAGTTCAAAACATCCCTTGCAAATATTATTCTGCACAATTCTGCCATATTACCAAAGATTCTCTGCACATAGTCACATAATTCCTCGGATTCCCCACATACATTGATGCACTTCCTGTGATTTCTTACAAATATCCGCACATTTGCAATGAACCCTGCACAAACTGATACACACCCAAGAATTTTTTATCTTATGTTAAAAATACATCACTCATTCAAAAGATAGTCACATTTGGTTAGTAATTACTTACCAGGAAGTAAACAAGTGGAGAGTCATTACACTGACATTGCTTAATAAAGCTAATTCCAATGGCTCAAGCTGCAATAGACATATGGATCCCTTGAAGATCCCAACACACAAGTACCAATATGAATCATGCAATAAATACATCAGTTCCTGGACATTTTACAGCCTAAGATCGATGCTAATGCAATTGCCTAAAAACATCCATTATTGTTTATTTTATTGCTAAATCGCTGTACAGATCCTTCCCAAGTTACAAACACCCAATTTATGCACAGCCCGTACATACAAATGAACACTTGGAAGACCAGTGGGAAGGATTCAGCAACTGCTGGAGGACTGCAGGCCTTTTCTGCTACCTGGGAATTTGGGTTGTGATCTTATCTCTGACTGGTGAACTGTCCAGCTTATGAACAGTTCACAGTTCACAGTTCACAGGAACATAACCTGGGGGAGACCTGCATGGTTATCATTTTCATATGACACAGGTTTTGGGAAGATGAAAAAAAACGTATCTTGTACTTATATCATAACTTTCATGCATTCAGAGGGCAGCAAAGTACTTTATGGTTAAATTCACTATCTTTATTGTTTTCAGTGCAAATGTTATTGCCACCTTGTATAGAGTGGATTTCCATAAAACTAGAGCCGTGCTGATGTTAAAGATCTGATGTTAATCAATATGTTAGGGGAGCTCACCCATTCAAATTCAATTTCAGAGGGAATATATTTACAATTGAGCACATCTGTGGCCCCTTGGACTTCAGAGTGACAGTGCACCATACGGTGATGACTCAAATGCTGGGAAGTTTGGTGAATGCTTGAGAGAAAAATAGTAATGCTTGCAGGTTGTGATAAACTATTGGCCTCTTAAAAGTCCAGAGAAAAGAAATAACTGGCAAAGCTTTACTGCTATTATTTCATCTCTTATTATCTAAAATATTTTTGGAGAATGTTAGTAGCAAGTCGTTTATGAACTTATGAGGCTGACCTCAACCAGAGTATAGCCAAGAAACAGAGAGAGGAACAGAGGACAGAATTGAAAATACAGCAACTCTACCTTATAGTTACCAGTTTGAACAATACAGGGTAAATATCTTGAATATGGATCAAATAATATAAATTAATGTTTAATTTTTTTTTGTTTTTGAACCATGAGCCACTGCTGTCTTGCATTGTGCAAGACAACACAAATTGCAGAAAACATGTACCTCAGAACCAAGTTGTCCTCAACCGTATTGTATTTGTATTGTCTCTGTTGACCCTCTTTACTCCCTTTGTGCTAGCCAGAATCAAGTGTGGATGAAAGACAAGTAAGAATAAGAGAACCAATCCATTTTCTTCAATTGTACCACAAAACTGATCGCCTAAGTAGGTAACTCTAATGCAATATTTGATTGATGTTTGTTTCTATTTAAGGTTGCAAGTCAGCTGGGTGTCTCAAAAATCTCATTCAAGTAAACCGGCATGACAACCACCATCCTAGGATTCTGTTTTATGCCTGGAAATCAAGCATTTAGAATCGATGTTTGCAGAATAAAGGCTTTTTCTGAAAAAAAGCTAAACATTTAAAATTCATACAAGCCAACTAAATAAATGATACACATCAACTATCCTTATTCCTTGCTTCAGAGATTGAAAGGATTTGCAAAGATAAGCTCAAACAATAACCAGCAAAGGATATGATCCCAGACATTAGCCCTGCTTTCACACGGAAAATCTAGTGCGGTGCCATCCTGTGAGTACAGCACTATAAATCAATTGGTTTTGATTCCTTTTATATTTCCTCAGAACCTGGATCTTTTCATTAAAGGCACTATTCCACAGGCCTTTCTGCATGCTGATTCCTTTCAAAGGGTTTCTACAAATGGAACCTAATAATAATTGTGCAATTTCCTCACCTTCAGTAAAATAGAACTCAATTACCCAATTTACCTGTTGTATCAGATGTGGACCTTACAATTTACTTCCAGATGCATTGGCAACTTACCAACTACCATCATGCTCACCCAATGCTCCACCTCATGGCAAGGGTATCCAGATGCGAAAGAGATGGGGCGTCAGAAAATACCTGCCTCCCAAATCTGATGCAGTAATGAAAAAAAAAATGTAAAACCCACATGACTAATGGAGGGTAATTCTATCTGCCAGTTTCACTCACTGGGACGGTCACTCTGCCCCTGCGCCATATAACACTGGTGATGCCATACCAATCAAACATGCATTCAAGGGGAAATCACAGACTTGAATATATTTTATTCTACTTTACCTTCCTGCAGAAATACTTTAAATTTCAATCTTCAATAACTTTTGTTTCCATTGGTTAAATGGTTAAAACAGACACTGGGATTAATTTAAGGGATTCTCCAACTCCATCAATTTAACCTCAGCTGTGGAAACCCCAGAAAAGGTGCTATTCGCTGTTTCCCTGTGTTTTGCACGATGATGAGGCAATTTGATGTGGCAGAACAGAGGGTAAGTGAGACAGTGGGTTCGTCGCCAAGAGCAAGGAAGACCTTGAGGTTCAATTGATTTAAACACCCGCCAAATTGGAAAGGTCGGGTGCAGGTTGAATTGAGGCGGCGGGTCAAGGCACCAGAGCATATCAAGGCAACTGAATCCGATGTTTGGATGATAATTTAGGCACCGGGCCAGACTGAAAAGGTCTGGGCCCAAGGCGAGGGGTGGGCTGGTTCAGCTCAATATTCTACTCTGCACTGAAGTAAGGGTCTGAGGATGGACTCTCTTTGCGGACTTCAGTTCAGAACGCAATTTGCTTGCATTTATTGTTTGCATGATTTGTTTATTTTCTCTCCACACATTGGGTGTCTGACGATCTTTTTTTAATGGGTTCTTTTGGGCTCCTTTGTTCTGTGACTGCCTGATGGGAGACAAATCTCAAGGTTGTATAACGTACACACACTTTGATAATAAATGTACTTTGACCTTAGAAAGAAGCCGGTGGGCGTCTACTAACCCTTTATGCTTTGGGAATCTCCGGCCACTGACCATCCCAAATGAGGAAGGAAGACTCAGGATAGTATTGAGATCCTCAAAGCATTGCATCAGGAGCATGTGGGGGCTCTGTATAAGCAGTTGAAGGAAAACATCACCTCACAAACCACACACCTGCCCACCAATATGCCACGATTGCCACATCTGTATAAGAGTACGCTTGTTCCTACATTACTTCATCAGCCACCATAGAGCTCACAAAACTGCAGTGCAAGCAAAACATTCTCAATCCTGGGGGATTACCCAAGAAGAAGAAATTTTGCATACTTTACAAGGCTCGGGGGTGGGGTGGGGGAGTTAGGTAGTCATTCTGACTGAACCAGAGATGTTAAAAAACACAGTTGATCAAGGAAACAAGACAGATAGGAGTTCAGTAAGTGCTAATGGAGATAAATCACAGGTTCACTGGTGAATCCCACTTCAAACTGAAAAACAAGTGATGGACAAGCACAATAAAATAATCAAAGGGCGACACGGTAGCGTAGTGGCTAACACAACACTTTATAGTACAGACGACCAGGGTTCAATTCCCACTGCTGCCTGTAAGGAGTTTGTATGTTCTCCCTGAGGCCACATGGACCTCCTCCAGGCGCTTCGGTTTCCTCCCACAGTCCAAAGACGGACCAGTTCCTAGGTTAATTGGTCATTGTCAATAGGCCTGGATTAAATCAGGGGACTGCTGGGTGACGTGCCTCGAAGGGCCGGAAGGGCCTATTCTGTGCTGTACCCCAATAAAAATAAAAAACTAAAAACAGCAAATAAACAAAATCAATAAACCCCAAGAGAAAATTTTAACAGAACTATGTGCACGTAATCAACGGAAACAAAAATTCTCTTGAGTTTTAGAAGAGTGTGAGGTCACCCCATTAACATTTGTACAGGATTTGATAGGTAGCTGCTAAGTCAATGATTCCTCTGCCTTGGATGAGAAGAACCAGGAGTCACAGTTTCAAAACAAGGGATTGACCATTTTCGACAGAGATGAGAAGGAATGTATTCACCTAAGTGATGGTGGATCTTTGGAATCCTTTAAGCATGAGGACCGTGGATGCTTAGTTACTTGAGTAAAGTCAAAGAAAAATATCAATTGCTTTTGCAATGGCATCGTGTTGACACAGACATCAAACGGACTTTTCCTGTACTGTACTGTTCTAATGTTAACAGTAAATAGTCTTAGAACATGAGAGTATTGCTGAAGTAAAAAAGTAAAATGGTAAAGCAGACCTAAGGGACAGAAATACCTACTCCTACTTTTATTTATTATATTCTTATAACATTAAATAGATATAGGGGTTTGACAAAGAAACTGATAGGCCTGAAGAAGGAATCAAATTACCTTGCCTGGTTTCTCAGGGCTGGGTGTGTCTGAACCTGTGCCACCCCACACCCCAACGCTCCTTCTCACACCCCTCCCATGCTGCTCCACTCTCGCTATTCCCAGATTTACAAACTTGCTCTCCGTTCCATGTTGACGAAAACAGTACTGTGCAAAAGTCTTAGGCACTCTAACTATATATATGTGCCTAAGACTTTTGCACAGTACTGTAGATCAAAGTTACAATAAGCTTTTTCTCAGAAGGCTAAACTCCACTTGCACGTGGGAGATTCTGGCTCAGTCTACCCTTCCTTTTCTGGAGCAACAATTCTCAGAGCAGTCATACAACTTATCCATATGTTGTCGCTGAAAAACCCCAGCCCTGTGTCCCACTGCACTGATTGATGCACCTCTTCGAATTACATGTTGAGCATTCACCCCGTCTTTTGTAACTGGTACCCGTTTCTCCAAATGGACCAACAGAGGTTGATAGCTTCTTGATTGAGAGAGATAATAAACCAGCTCTGATTGGAAGACGGAACAGACTCGATGGGCCGAATAGTCTGATTCTACTCCTCTGTCTCATGGTCTTCTTACTACAAAATCAACTAAAATTAAAACATGCTGGTTTAATCATCCACAGTTCTGATATTATCTCTGGTCGTGGGAGTGTGAGATTCTGCTGAAGTGAAGTTAAGGGACAAAATGGAAGGAATTCAAATGCCACATCTTATCAATGTCACAACATTTAATCATATTGCTTAACTCAAGCATCTATTCTAGGGGATTTTAAATCAAGTCATAGTCCTCTTTAATTACCTGATTGTTATCTTGATAAATCCCTCTATACATTTGATACTTACTGCCAGAAATGTAAACAGCACAGTAAAATATAAATCCACTAAACGGTAGAGAAATGACAAGTAGAGGAAACATGCTTAAACACTCAAGAATTTGCCCAATATTATTCTTAACAATCTTACTGAACTGGAAGAAAGAGCAGGGCACTTTAAGCTGCCATGAAGGATCCTCAGTTTTTTTTACACAAAAAGATGCAATTTCTGCTGGGAGGAAATGCCTTGTCATGACAGAAAAATAATGCAAAATATAGTTCTGAAGTGAAACATATTTATAGTCATTGACAGAAACTGGAATTCATCCAAATAGATTTTCATGATCATCCCTCTGTCTACTGTTTTAACAGAGGCTTTACCATATTTGAATTCTATTTATAACTGCAGAGAGGGATTTTTTGTGCATATTCTTCCTAATATTGACAGTTGTAATGTCTGGGCACTTGAAATACCTATGACTGACAAACTCATTTAAAATAATAGGCCAAATTTTGTGATGAGCACTGGATAAACCGTACAACCATTTGTTGTACTTCCACTTATCCACAGTCTTTCGACAGAGCTTTGCATTACATTTGATGCCAAGAGCTATCAAGCAACATAATGCCTTCTACAGAACATATAGACTTCTTGTGAACAGTACAAGCAACTTAGCATTTCCATAACAATCAGATTAAATATTGTTACTGCCTTTGACAATCAGATGCCAAAAACTGATCAAATAAAATAAAGAACAAACAAAACAAAAAGATTCATTAATGAGCAAAGCCATGTATGAACTAGGAAGTGCGAATTAGAATGACAAATTCAATGCCACATTAGTCTCAGTAACTAAAATAGAAAGAATGAAACAAGGATTTCCTAGTCGACCTTGTCATGGCTCCTGAACTTTATTTGTTTACCTGCGCCACACTTTCTCTGTATCTGCTAAACATTGATCTGCACTCTGTGTTCTTTCTACTACCTTGAAGTTGTTAGGCATGGCATCATCTTCCTGGATGCCACATAAACAGAAGTTTTCCACTGGTACACGGTACACATGACACTAATAAACCGAGGCGCTACGGTAGTATAGCGGTTAGCGCAACGCTATTCAGCTCGGGGGTTCAGAGTTCGGAGTTCAATTCCGGTGCCGCCTCTAAGGAATTTGTACATTCTCCCAGTAAACGCGTGGGTTTCCTTCGGGTGCTCTGATTTCCTCCCACAGTCCAGAGACACATCGGTTAGTAGGTTAATCGGTCAACTGGTCCTGTGATTAAGCTAGGGTTAAATAGGTGGGTGCTGGGCAGTGTGGTTCATTGGGCCAGAAGGGTCTGTTCCATACTGCACCTTTAAATAAAATAAAACAAATACCAATACTGATTCAGGAGAGAAATAAAAGAGACAGAAATAGATAGTGAAAGGGGTACTAAAAAAATCTCAAACAATACATAGAAGTTGAAAGAATGAAACTGCACACTTCCAAAAATTGTATTTTCTGTGTCAGGGAAGTTGCTTCAAAGTTCAAATTTCAAGTCCAAAGTAAATTTATTATCTAAGTACTTATATACCACGGTATAATATCCTGAGATTCAATTTCTTGCAGGCATTCATAGTTGATCAAAGAAATACAATAGAATCAATGAAAAACTACACACAAAGACTGACAACCACAGTGAAAATACAAAAAAAATAATACCAAGAACATAAGTTATAGAGTTCTTGCATGTGAGTGCTTGGTACCAATTAAGATGTAGCATACTGCTAAAAATGATATTTAGACCAAAAATTGTTTGCAACCATTACACAAATTGAAAACTGCATTCTATTCAGTGCAATATGAAAGAAAAGCCATTGTAAACAGCTTCTGATTGTGTTTGAATAACTGCGAGCAGCGTTGGGTTCAGCTGTGAAGGGGCTACTCACTTCAATTATCAGCTGCCAAATGGCCTCAACGTTCAACTTTCATAGACTTGCACCTTTTTCCCTCTTTCACCCACAATTTAACTTCCATTCTCCACCGTGCACTGACTTCAGCTCAAAATCTACTGCCCATATGAACTGCTGTGCAAAATTTTGCTTGCCTATCAACAGTTCCCTTGTTGACTGCCAATAGTCCAACACCTAAAAATTAATGTTGTTACCCCATATTTTAATTTTCATTCTTAATTCGTGCAGGTTCCTCCAGTAAAGTGATTTTCCCATCCAACCTCCGTTTGTATCATTCCAGTCTTTTGCACCATCACCTTGACCTTACCTCTGCTGAATAGCCAGGGCTTTAGAAATTTGGACCCTGACCTATGGAATTACTTTTCTAAATTTATTTACCTCTTTATTAAATTATTTTATCTTTTAGGTTACTTAATTAAATCAATGTATTTGGCTAAGCCTCCGAGCACACTCCTTTTTTTGTTTTTTTCCAGCTCTATAATCATTATTTTTACCATTCAGTTCCATTAAAATAGTTATGAAAAGATTTATATTAATCACTAGTGAAGTCTGATCCTCAGCACAGTATTACACATCACCCTGTATAAACATTTGCTACATTTTTGGCTCTTCCTTTTATTCCACCCATGATTTCACCTGTCCTCACTCACTATCAATTTTCAATTTTACCAGCATGGTATCATCAGATTGCTGTGCTATTAGACTCTGTCTTTCAGATGAGGTATTACCTGCCCTCAGGTGGGCGTAAAAGTACACTAGCCACAATACCACAGCAACCTGGCATCTGAAGAAATGTATATCAGCAAAGGAAGAAAGAATGTGTTTGTATGCACAGCACTTCCTGACTTCAGGAAGTCTCAAAGCATTTGATGGCAATACCTTTGAAGTGTAGTTAATGACATAATGGAAGAAGCAAGAAATCAATAAGATATAATTGTAGAACAGGGTTCAACAAAATATAATGTGGAAAAAATGGCCAATTTAATTGGTGATTA
Organism: Mobula birostris; assembly: GCF_030028105.1. NCBI lineage: Eukaryota > Metazoa > Chordata > Chondrichthyes > Myliobatiformes > Myliobatidae > Mobula > Mobula birostris. The sequence continues at coordinate 42,365,435 of NC_092390.1, forward strand.
AGAAATATGTATTAGCCTGGAAATTATGAAAAATAGTGCCAGCATTTTAAGTGAATGATGACACTCCCACCAATTCAGACCAACCGTAATTCTGGTTTGGGTTGTCATCTTAAAAACTGAGCTTGAATTACCTAAAATCCATCAGCTTTCAAGTTATACAGAAGACAGTTATCAAGTAACAATGTGGCAGACACTGCAGAATGTGACATACTTTTCAAATTTATTTGTTTCAAAAAAAGTCTTCTTCAGAACCTGTTTCCAAGGAACTATTATAAAATTGCAATGAGATCTTGCCGCTGTCTTTTGGTACTTCTGGTCTCTTTTCTGCTTTGCAAACAAAAGCATAATTATTTGACAATTGCCACACATAACTGACTCTGCTATGAACAGTCCCAAGCTCGGCTGTGAAAGGAGACGGGTTGGGCGTGGGGTTTGCAACTGCATCTGGGTAACTACAGAAATGCCCAAGAGAAGCTCCATCCCTGGGGGAGGAAGGATCTTCACCCAGAAGACATATGAAGATATGCAGTGAAAGCCACAGAGCCAATCAACCTTCTATCATCCAGGAAAGATAGGTCCAGGACAGAGGACTCTGGCGAGCTGTGGTCGGCAGTCTATAGACCAATAGACTTAACAACAATGACTTCTATTGAAATTAATTCCGACCCTGGATAACAATGCACCATACAACCCTTCTTTCTTTGCAAGGAATCACATGGCTTATTCTTTTTTTTTAATCTCCATACTGGGTCAGGATTGAAACTTGCAGGAAAATAACATGATGTACATCCCTATAACTGCTTTCTTTAATGCCAATGTACTGTACTACGCGGGTCCAAAAATAGAAAAGGAAAAAGACCTGCATTAACAAAGTCTTCCCTGACCTCAAGATGTCCAATTCAATTTGCAGCTAATGACATACATTTGAAGCTTTATGTAAGTTAGGGAAACACAGCAACAAATTTTGGCACAACAGTGAGACAAGCACTTAATTTGTTTTAACAATGTAAAAAAAAAATTGTCAATTATATATAGGCTTGACCAGAAGTATTTTTCTCCATCGATTTTATTTAACTAGGCCATTGTGAATTCTGAATCCTAAGACCTATTGACCATCTCACCCTGTGCCAAATGGCTCACATTAACCCTCATTTAAGTGCCTCAACTTAAAATCTTATTTCTTGTTTTCAAGTGATACTTCATTTCCCTTTCTCCATAATTTACTCTGCCATGTAACCCTTTGAGATATCCATTTGCTAATTTTGTCCTCTAGATCATTCTAAATTTAATTGCACCACTCTTGGTGATCTACCTTCAGCTGCCAATGCCCTGAGCTATAAAATTCCTATCAAAATCTTTCCTGCTCATTGCAGTTGCCTTGAAGCCCTCTTCTTGACCACCATTTTGACCCATCTGTCTTACTATCTCTTTATGCAGCTTGCCATTAATTTTCATTTTGGAAATGTCTCTTTGAAGCTCCCTGTGATCTTTTGGCTTCTATTTATAAAACTCAATGAATTTTACAACCAGGAGCTGTGGTTTCTGTCATTACGGAATAAACGTAATCAGAATACCTTGCTCTTTTCTCATTTCTACCAAATGATCTTTTTGCATCCACCCGAGGACAGGCGCAGACAATGCGTCATTCAAAATGTATATCTCCAACACTTCAGAATATTTCATTGCTGTAACAGAACTCAGATTATGTCCACAAGTACCTCATGTTGGGCATAAAGCCTGAATTAGACGCAAGTGCTACCAAATGGCCAAGACTAAATATTTTACAATCCAGGCAACCCTGATAACCATTTACAAATGTTTCATTTCTAATACTGTATTCAACCCATCACTGAACCTTGATAATCACTGTTGATTTACAACATCTAGGGCAGCAATTATTTTTAAATTTGCTTTTTATCTTGGAACATTAGTCTGTTACTCCTCTGAAAATCCTCAATTGGTATGCTTGATAGCTATGCAACTGAAATATATTTATTAAAGCATATTTACAAAGGAAGTTTATACAATTTTTTTTTCTGAAGAGCTTATTGAAACTGCACTTGGCAAAGTTCTCCAAGGGTCAATTACTGAGGCATTCAATTTACACAGCACATCAGATATAGAATCAGTACCAGACAATTCATCCCCTCATTCCTGCAGTGACATTCAATAAATTAATGGCTGATACTTTTATTTCAGTATAACTTGCCTGCACTAACACCAAATTTCTTGATTCCTTTAATATCAAATACTGTATTGATTTCTGTCTTTAATGTAGTTAGTGACTGAGCTTCCAAAGCTGGGGTTCCCAAACTGGGGTCCTTGGACACCTGCTTAATGGTATTAGTCCATTGCATAAAAAGGCTGGGATGCCTGCTTCAGAGCCCTGATGGGGAGAAAAGCCCTCAAACTTAATTAACAACTGCACAAAGAACTTTCTTCTCATTTACATCCTTATTCTGAGGCTGCAAACCTGGTTCTTAACATTCCAGCCAGTAGACACCTCAACCCGTAATTACCCTTCAACCTTCAAGACTCACAAGAAGTTTAAGTATTTCAATGACATCAACTTTCATTCTTTTATACCTCAGAATATAAAGTTTCAGTCTGCTTGATCTCTCCCCATACAGCAAGCTTGTGCTCCCAGAAGTCAGCCTGCTGCACTCTATTACAAGTATATAGGACTATGGAAAGCCAGAACATCATTAACGTTCGAGGCCCAGTCTCTCCATAGTCCTATATTGTTGGAGCAAGATATCACTACTCCTGTACTCAAGAATCAGGGTCCCAAACAGTCCTTCCAGGTGAGGCAGCGCTTCAACTGCGAATCCGCTGGGGTCATTTAGTGTATCTGAGATCCCTGATGCAGCCTCCTCTACTTTGGTGAGACCTGTGGTAAATTGGAGGAACCGCTTTGTTGAGCCCCTCCACTCCATCCGCCAAAAGCAGAACTTCCCAGTGGCCGTACATTTTCATTTCGATTCCTATTCCTGAAGAGGCCACCCTCAGGGTGGAGGAGCAATCCCTTATATTCCATCTGGGTAGCCTCCAACCTGATGACATGAATATTGTTTTCTCCTACCAGTAAAAAATTGTTTCCCTCCCCCTCTCCTTTTTCTATTCAGCACTCTGACCTCTTACCTTTTCGTGCCTGCCTATCACCTCCCCCTGCAACCCCGCCTCCTTCCCTTTCTTCTATGGTTCACTCTCCTCTCCTACCAGATTGCTTCCTCTCCAGCCCTTTAGCTTTGTCACCCACTTGGCTTCACCTGTCACCTTCTAGCTATCCTCCTTCCACTCCCCCAACCTTTCTGTTCTGGCATCTTCCTCCTTCCTTTCCAGTCCTGAAGAAGGTTCTCGGCGCGAAACATCAACTGTTTGTTCATTTGCACAGATGCTGCCCAATCTACTGAGTTCCTCCAGCATCTTATGTATGTTGGCTTGTATTCAAATCCTCTGTACCACTTATCTTCATGAATGCTTGCTGTGCTGGGACATTAACCATTAATGCATTATGTACAAAGACACTGATGTCCTTCTAAACACCTACTCCTTTCAATCTTTCACCATTTAAAAAAAAAGGTTTTAATACTTTTACCAAATTGGATGACCTCAGATATTTCCACATTACGTTCCTAGCTACCAGTCACTTAACTCATAAATATGCCGCTGAGGCTTCTCTGTATCCTCACAGCCGACATTGCCGGGAAGCTTTGACTCATCAGTAAACTGAGGTGCATCAAATTTGATTCCCACATCCAAATCAAAGATGAAGATTACACAAACACGAGGAAATCTGCAGATGCTGGAATTTCAAGCAACACTCATAAAAGTTGCTGGTGAACACAGCAGGCCAGGCAGCATCTATAGGGAGAGGTACAGCTGACGTTTCATGCCGAGACCCTTCGTGGGTCTTGGCCCGAAAGGTCGACTGTACTTCTTCCTATAAATGCTGCCTGGCCTGCTGCATTCACCAGCAACTTTGATGAAGATTACACTGCAAGTAATTTTTTTTTAAATGTTAACCATGTGGTTTACACACTGTTTACTTTTATTTTAATACTAACACAGGTCAATAATATTTAAAAGCAATTAACAT